>NW_023601322.1:3070009-3155804 GCF_014898055.3 Talpa occidentalis | reverse complement strand
ATCCATGTTGCTGCAAATTGGCATGTGTTTATCTTTTTGATGCTGAGTAATATTCCATGGTATATATGTACCACATCTTCTTGATCCAGCATCTATTTTTGGGCATGGGTTGTTTTCCAAAGCTTAGCTATTGTAAACAGTGCTGCTATAAACATAGGAGTGCAGGTGCTCTTTGGAAATTGATGTTTCTGTGTCCTTTGGGTAAATACCTAGGAGTGGAATTGCTGGATCATATGGAAGCTCGATGTTTAGTAGGTCCAGAAATCTCCACACAGCTCTCCATAGTGGTGGTTTGGACCAGTTTGCCTCCCACGCACAGTGCACAAGAGTTCCTTTTTTTCTCCACATCCTCGCCAACATTTGTTGTTGCTAGTTTTTAATATGTGCCATTCTCACTGGTGTGAGATGGATCTCATGGTAGTTTTGATTTGCATTTCCCTGATTACAAGTGATGTTGAACATTTTTTCATATGTCTGTTGGCCATTTTCATTTCCTCTTCAGAGAAGTTTCTTTTTAGCTCTTCTTCTGCCCATTTTTTGACTGATTATTTCTTTGTTGTTGCTGAGTCTCATCAGCTCTTTGCAGATTTTTGTGATCAGTCCTTATCATTAGTGTGGGTGCAAAAATGTTCTCCAGTTGGTGGGGTTTCTCTTGTTTTTGTTATTGTCTCTTTTGCTGGCAGAACTCTTTAATTTGATGTAGTCCCAGCTGTTTATCTTTCTCTTCACTATCACTGCTTTGGGTGATGTGTCCTGTAAAGATGTCTTTGATGTGCAAATCCCGTAGTGTTTCGCCTATATTTCCTTCTATGTATTTTTATGGTTCAGGTCTTATGTCTAGTTCTTTAATCCATTTTGAGTTGATTTTTGTGTATGGTGTGAGGTAGTGGTCAAGCTTCATTCTTTTGCATGTAGCGACCCAGTTTTCCCAGCACCATTATTGAACAAACTTTCTTTGCTCCAATGCATAGTCTTTGCTCCTGTTGTCAAAGATTAGTTGACCATAAATCTGTGGGTTTATTTCTGGATTTTCTATTCGATTCCATTGGTCTGTATGTCTGTTCTTGTTCCAATACCATGCAGTTTTGATGATTATGGCTTTGTAGTATAGTTTGAAGTCTGGGAGTGTGATGCCTCCATTTCCTTCTTTTTTTCAGTAGAGCTTGGCTATTCGGGTTTTTGGTGATTCCATATGATTTCATCAATAATTGTTCTCTATTTTCTTTGAAGAATGCCATTGAGATTTTGATTGGAATAGCATTGAATCTGTATATTGCTTTTGGTAGGATGGCCATTTTAATAATGTTTATTCTTCCAATCCAGAGCAGGGGATGTCTTCCATTTCTTTGTGTCTTCTTCTATTTCTTTTAACAGTGTTTTTATAGTTTTCTTTGTATAGGTCCTTTACCTCTTTTGTTAGATTATTCCCAAATATTTGATTTTTTGTTTCGATAATAAAAGGGGTGGTTTTTTTGATTTCTTCTTCTTCAGATTATTGTTTGTGATAGGAAGGCTACTGACTTTTGCGTGTTGAATTTTGTATCCTGCCCACTTTACTGAATTGATTGATGAGTTGAATTAGTTTTTCTGTGGAGATTTTGGGTTCTCTATGTATATTTCATATTCATCTGCAAATAGTGATAGTTTGACTTCTTCTTTTCTATTTGGATTCCTTGGATGTCTTTCTCTTGTCTTATTGCTCTGGCTAGGACTTCCAGTATTATATTGAAAAAGCAGTGGGAGAGTGGACATCCTTGTCTTGTTCCAGATCTTAATGGAATTGCTTTCAGCTTTTCACCATTGAGAATGATACTGGCTGTTGGCTTGTCATAGATGGCCTTATGATGTTGAGGTATGTTCCTTGTATCCAAGAATTTCAAGGGCTTTATCATGATGGGTGTTGCACTTTGTCGAAAGCTTTCTCAGCATCTATTGATATTATCATATGGTTTTTATATTTCTTTTTGTTGATGTGTTGGATAACGTTGATTGATTTTCGGATGTTAAACCATCCTTGTGCCCCTGGAATGAATCCAACTTGGTCGTGGTGAATTATCTTATGGATACATTGTTGATTCTGATAGCTAAAATTTTATTGAGGATTTTTGCATCAGTGTTCATTAGGAGATTGGCCTAGTTTTCCTTTTTGTGTTGTCCTTATTCGGTTTTGGTATTAGTGTAATATTGCTTCATAGAACGTGTTTGGTATTGTCCCTTCCTTCTCAATTTTTTGAAGAGTTTGTGAAGGATAGGCACTAATTCGTCTCTGAATGTTTGGTAGAATTCATTTTAAATCCATCAGGTCCTGGGCTTTTGTTTTTGGGGAGGTTTTTAATTACCATTTCAATTTCGCTGCTTGTAATTGGTCTGTTTTAGGTGTTCTATTTCTTCTTTATCTAGCTTTGGGTGATTGTAGAGTTGTAGGAATTTGTCCATCTCCTCTAGATTGTTGAACTTGTTTTCCATATAACTGTTCATAGTAGTTACTGATTATCTTTTGATTTCTGCTGTGTCCGTTGTGATTTCTCCTCTTTCATTGATGATCCTGTTTATTTGTGCTTTCTCCCTTTTTTCCTTGTGAGCCTGGCTAGGGTTTGTCTATTTTATTATTTTTTCAAAGAACCAGCTCTTGTTTCATTGATCTTTTGGATTGTTTTTAGTTTCAATTTCATTTATTCTGCTTTGGTTTTATTATTTCTTTTCTTCTACTGGTTCTGGGGTTTTTGTTGTTCTTTTTCTAGATCTTTGAGCTTCGAGATTAGGTTGTTTCTTTGAGTTCTTTCTTGTTTTTTGATGTGAGCTTCTATTGCTATATATTTTCCTCTTATTACTGCTTTTGCTGCATCCCATACCATTTAGGATATTGGTGTCCTCCTTGTCATTCAATTCAAAGAATTTTTTAATTTCTTCTTTGATCTCCTCGTTAGTCCAGTGGTCTTCCAGTAGTGTGGCTTTTAATCTCCATGAGGTAGGATAGTTCCTTGCCTTCTTTTTATGATTTATTTCTAGTTTGATGCCTTCGTGGTCAGAAAAGATGGTTGGTATGATTTCAATCTTGGTGTATCGGTTGATGTTTGTCTTGTGCCCCAGTATGTGATCGATCCTGGAGAATGATCCGTGTGCGCTTGAGAAAAATGTGTACTCCGTTTTTTTGGGGTTTAGTGTTCTATAGATGTCTGTTAAGCCCAATGCTCTAGTCCTTATTTAGAGCTTTAGTTTCTTTACTTATTTTTTGTCTTGTTGATCTATCCATTGTTGATAGTGGTGTGTTGAAGTCTCCCACTATGTATGTGTTTTCTCTGATGTCTGTTTTCAGAGAGGACAACAGTTGTCTGATATATTTTGGTGCTCTTTCGTTTGGTGAGTATATGTTAATGAGTGTTATTTCTTCTGAAGTATTGTCCCCTTAATCATAATGTAGTGACCATTGGGTCTCTTTTTATTTTTTGAGTTTGAAGTCTGTTTTATCTGATATAAGTATAGCTGTTCCTGCTTTCTTTTTTGGCCCATTTGCTTGTAGGATTGTTTTCCATCCTTTGACTTTGAGCCTATTTTTATCTTTTGTAGCTAAATGTGTTTCCTGGAGACAGCAAAAGTTTGGGTTTTGTTTCTTAATCCAGGCTGCAACTCTGTGTCTTTTTATTGAAGAGTTTAGTCCATTTACATTTAGAGTTAATATTGATATGTTAGCATCTGTATTTGCCATTATGTTTGTCTTTCCTTTGATTTTATTTATTTATTCTTTTAATAACTTTTTTCTTTTTTTTGGTCTTCTTTCGTTGTTATTCGTCCCTCTGAGGTTCTGGCTTTAGGATTCCTTGTAGTATTTTTTGGAGTGGGGTTTAGTCGCAATGAAATTCCGGAGTTTCTCTTTGTCTGGGAAGGTCCATATTCTTTCTTCATGGAGGAAAGAGAGCTTTGCGGGATAGAGTATTCTTGGTTGGCATCTGTTTTCTTGGAGTCTGTGGACTATGTCCCTCCACTCTCTCCTTGCCCGTAGTGTTTCTTCAGAGAAGTCTGATGTCAGCCTGATTGGTTTTCCTTTGAATGTTATCTGTTTCTTCCCTCTTGTCAGCTTCATTATTTTTTCCTTGTCCTGGATTCTTGGGAGCTTTACTATTATGTGTCTTGCTGTGTTTTTCCTTTCGTCGTGGAAGTTTGGTGTTCTTCTTGCTTCTTGTATATCAATTTTCAGCTCCTTCTTCTCATTTGGGAAGTTCTCTTCAATTATCTCCTGGAATATTTTCTCTGTTCCTACATCTCTCTCCTCTCCTTCTGGAATTCCTATAACTCTTATATTTCCTTTCCTCATGGAGTCAGATAGTTCCCGAAGTCTTTCTTCATTCTTTTTCCTTCGTACTTCTCTTTCCTTTTCTGTTTTGGTTCTTTTTATTTCTGTGTCTTCAAGATTACTTATTCGTTCTTCCATTTCATCTATTCTGCTTTCATTGCTTTTCCCAGAGTTCTTTAGTTCCTCCATTAATTCTTTGATCTCCTGCATTTCTCTTACTTCCCTCTTTAGGGACTCAATTTCCTTCTTCTGATCTATCACTTTTTTAATCATGGCAATTTTAAATTCTCTTTCTGGAAGGCTCAGAAGTTCTTCCAAGTTGCTGTCGTTGCAATCTGGGGAGTGGTTTTCTTTTTGTGGTGTGCTTCTTTCCTGAGGAGTTTTTAGGTTGCGTGTGGTTCTTCTACTCCCTACTGTCTGTTTTCTAATTTGTTGTATGCGTTGGGACACTGTGTTGCTCGGACTGACTGACATCTTGGGTGAACTTCTCCGCTCCCCTCTGGCTCTTCCAGGAGCCATCTCTGTCTTCTGGGGGAGCTTTCTGCTGGTTTTAGGCAGTTTTTACTGAAGAAATGTCCCTGTTCTCAAATGGCGAAGCGGGATGCAGTCCCTGCGCCTCCGGTTTCAGGCACACTCTTCTGCGCACCCGGTCTGCCCCGGACGTGGGTGCCTGCTCCCTCTGTGGGCTCAGACTGCTGGTCAGAAGGGGCCTGGCGTGGAATAACTTCCGGCTGGCCACTGGGTCCTCCAGAAACCTTCTGCCCTTTTCAAGCAGACTTAAGAAATGTCCTGTTTTATAGGGTGTTAGTGACTTTTTTTTTCCTGGTCGCTAGGTGGCGCCAGAGATCTCTCCTATTGTCCTTGGGGGGCTGTTTTTCGCCTCCCCCCACCCTGTGGGACAGAGAACAGAGCGGGAATGGTAGGGTACACCTCAACAGCTTTGGGGTGCTGTGTCTGCCTTGTGCCCCACCGTCGTGGAGAAACCACGCCCCGAATTTTCGTGCCCCGGGTCTCAGTTCAAAGCCCTCAGGTCCAGGACGCGGGCTGTAGCCCAGTTCAGTGGCGCGGGAATGGTGCCTTTTGCACCTGGCTCCCGTGCCTGGGCGCCTGGTTCCTGCTTACTCAGGGAGGGACCTTCACCTCAGTGAGGACCTCCGTGCGTCTCCCGCAAGCCTAGGTCGTCTCCCCGCAAGCCTAGGTCGCAGGCGCGGGGACCTGGGCAGCCGCGATCCTGGTCTGCACTTGCTTTTCAAGCGCGCCAAGCGCGCGCGTTTCCCGCGCAGGCTTACCGGCAGCCCGGGCTGTGTGCGCGTCTCCCGGGGTCTTTGTTCTTCTCTAATGGCGCCAGGAGCCGTTCGCTCACCGCCGCGGCGGATCCTGCAGGGTTCGCCTCAGCTCCCGTTCACAGGGTGTGGTGGCTGCAATAGTTCCTTTCCGCTCACAGTCCCGCTTGCTGCGTCGTTTGTTCTTGTTGGTTGTTTTGGTTTGTTGTTTCCTCCTCTCTGCCCGTAGGAGAGTGCCGCCTCTGTGGGCGGGGGAGGGGAGCAGGGTTCTGCGCTTCCCTCCCTTCTAGTCCTCTTTTATGGCCACTTTCTTCTTCGGGCAGTTCGCTGGCGTCACCCGTTTATCTTCCGTGTCCCAGTTCTCACTGGGACCTGCCGCTTTTCCTCCCTATTCACTTTTTTTTTAATGGGAGATCTTACTCGCAGCGTCTCCTCGCCGCCATGTTGCTCCGCCCCCTCCAAATTTTATATATATAATATATATGTGTAGTTTCTTTGTTATTCCCTCTTTTAAATTTATATGTATATGTATACATATGATACTAAATCCCTAAAAAATAGCATCATTTAAAATTACACAAATAAAGAATGTTGATGGTAATGGAAATGTTAATAATAAAAGATTGGCTGATCTTTTTAATATTATGTAATATTATATTTAATATTATATAATACTATATTAATATTATTTAATATATTATATAATATTATTTAATATTATATTCATTTTTAATATTATGTAAGTTATGGCAAAATACATGTCAGTGTGTATATGTGTATATATATATTTGGAATAAGAGTACAAATAAATGTAATGATATATTAGCAATTGTTACATTTAGAGCATTTTGATATTCTCTATATGCTGTCTCTTTAAAAAGAATGCTCTATAATTGCCATAAAATAATTTATGTTCATAAAAACATATTTTCAGAGTGGAAGACTAGAGAAGAATTTCCTTATCAATGTTATCATTCTACTCTCATTTGCCTACTTTTTTATTAGTATGTTCCATATGACTTAAGCGAAGCAAGCAGTGACATCTGAGGAGAAGTAAAGTGTAAATCTTTAGGGTGTGCTGACCTGTCTCTACCCCCCCAAAAAAAAGAGGAAAAAAAAGCCAACCACACAAAGAGAAAAAAAAAAATCTCCCACTTGAAACAGAGAGAAAGAGTTGCATTGCTCTGCAACCTCTAATGCTCTATCATCTTTGATTAAGTTGGCATCTTGCACTGGCGCCGTGTGAAGGACCCCGGGCGTGAGGAAGTCCCCAGGTAAGCCTTTGGCTGGCACTTACTGGCTTCATTCAGTCTCTGATGCGCCTTGTTGTAAGGACATGGATGGACTCATCACCATCTATTTTGTTTCCACCTCGAAAGCAAACATTTAAAAATGCTGAGACATATGCTGTGCTCTGCGTTCAAGGAACACTCAGCCACGTGACAGTGTGCACTCAGCACCACACCGTCGTGGTCACAATAGCACAGAAAAGTGAACAAAGCAGCTGAAGTCCATCCTCAAACCCAGCTCTGACGGTGGATTAATAAAGAGCTTCAACGCCTGTGGCCTTAGGTGTTTGTAGCTGGCGGGAGGCTCTGCCTTCAGACAGACCTGGGTCATCAGTGAGTTAGCAACATGGGGGCTTCATCTCACCTGTGAAATGGAGATGCCACCCCCGGGTGCTGTTACGGGGATGGGTACCTGGTACACTGCAATGTCAAGGTGATTAAAATTTCAACATGGAAGTTATCACTGAGTCACCAACCTGAAGATGTGTGAACCCCCGTAGCCAGGGAAACCTTCCTTCTCTACAGAAGACAACTGCAAGGAAATGTTGTCAGTTGCTCCGGGAGGAAGTGGGGTGCACACAACATGTTCTCCACTGTGAGGTGTGGGGGCAGAGAGACACTCTGGGCGCACCCTTCACAGTCACCGCAGGGGATGAGGAAGAAATGTGGGAACACCTCTCTACACAGTGGGTCCCACCCTCCCCAGTTCCCGGGGTATTGGTGCCCCCTTCTACTTTTTGTTACAAAAAAACACACAAAAAGAAAGTTTATAAAGTTTTGCTTTTGAAAAACCTTTTATTTCATGGTCCTTTTTAACCTTTCCACTTAATCCATTTAGTTTTACATTTTTAAAGGCCTTATTACCAATCCATTTGGGTTCGTGGTAGTCCCCACATGGCAGTGCAGCAAGAACTCGATTTACTGATTTCTCACTCCTTTCTCCTAGGGAAATTATTTTACGTTTCATCTGCCCGGAAAATGCAGCGATGGTGGAAGTTCAGGGACGGTGTTTCTCCTAAACTGCTTTCAGCTGCAATGCAGAAGGTTAAAATGAAATCATAATGGATTCAACTTTCCTTTCTTCTCTTTTTCCTCCCTGAAAACACCCTTTACCCTTTATTTCCTCAAAGTGGTTTAAAGGGGAAACTTCGCCATTAACTGTGGCACCTTCTCTTGGATGGAGGTCTCCTGTCATCACTCAGCTTTCCACATCAGATGGAACCTTGTGATTTTACCTTCACTTTGATGTCTACCGTCTAGTAAAGTGTTTGTCCTTGGGTGCCGTCCTCTTATTGTTCTTGAAAAAGAGAAGCGGATGATGAATCCGACCACTAATTAAACTGCTGGAGTAGGAATGGTATGATGGCCTCCCTTCTCTTATGAACCATTAATACTGAAGAAGGCGGGGAAATCTTCTCTGGACATTGGAAGCATAAACCATTCTGATTTGGATAAGAACGGCCACTAATGTTTTCACCTTTCCAACAGCGTGATGAAAGTATCCACCAGGAAAAAATACATACGGAGGACTCACCTTAATTAAAATGGATCTGTTTATTGGATATAATGCTTTTCAGTAAACTTTCCAAACCACTAAGTCGCTAGCAAGTGCCAGTTTCAAAAATATTAAGTGTCATTGATCTGGAAGAATTTCACATTCCAGAACCAGGTAATAATTAAAAAAAGGCTGCTCATCTTTTTGAATGCTTTTCCAGAACTACAGAGTTGATTGACCTGACGCCTCCTGGTCATGCTGTTTGTCTTGGAAGATTGCACAAAGTCAATACTGAAGTAAGGAGATGATGACAATAAAGTATTTTGGAATTGCCGTAGGTCCATGGCTAATAATCTTGAATAGGAATATGAAAACTGGAGATTTGTTGTCCTCTTTCAAAAGCAAATATATTTAGCTGTCCAGACTACTCGTTTCAAAACAGTAATATAATGAACACAGAGAAAAAAACATACAGGTGACTGCAATTTCCTCTCTTAATCTTTATCTTCAAAAAATGATTGGCAGTTTCTTTATGTCAGAAATCCCCATGGTAAATATACATACTAAAATATGTTTGGATAGATTTTTAAACCCTTTTAATTATGAAATAGGAACTCGTGAAGTAGACTGTATTAAAGGAAAATATCCAATTTATTGAATTATTGAGTAGAAGGCATTGCTATAACCACCTACTACAACTTGACCAGGACAAGGATGTTGCTAGGAAACAGGAATCCCCTCTAAGTTTGTTCCCAACCTCCTGCTGAGCTACAAAAACCACCTGCCTAAATAGTATGCCTTTAATTCATTGCTTCTCTCCAATACACACCTCTAAATACTACACTACAGTTTTATCTGCTTATGAATTTTATATAAATGGAATTATCTGTATGCATATATTTTACCTGCCTTATTTGTTCACATTAAACATTACATTTTTGAAAGTCAGTTGTACTTGATATGCATTGCAAAGTTTAAGGTAATAAATACCCTGTAGGATTAAACCACAATTTACTTATCCTGCTGCTGACCACAGGCATTTAGATTGTGTGGAATGCTGTGATGATGCACCACAATACAGGGAATGGTTGTGCAGGAGCCTCTCCTCCTGGGGTGCACCCACCACCAAAAGCTAGGAGGCCCCTATTCCTCCAACCTTTGACCTCAGTGCCCTCCCAGCATGCCCCTGCCTAGTGACAAGCCCCTGCCTTGACATTCCTCATCCCTACCTTTAACACCCAAGTCCTTCCTCTGCCTTTAGCAAGAACCAAGTTGGGTCAGTTTAGCGAGCATCTCCCTACACTTGATGTCTCCTAATTTTAGTAATTTTCCATCCACTGACCAGCTCACTCTACTAGTTAACCATAAGTCCCTCCACACCCAGGAGACTTACTCTCCTGGGAGCCGAACCTGCGCTCTCCCTATGGCGATGATCTTGAATGAAGCTTTCCTTACTGTTTTAGCGAGTGTCGGGGTAAGTTTTGGCTTTAATGGTGTCTGCAGTGGAATGAACTGCGTAGTCAGAGGGCACGGTATTAGGGCATAAGAATCTTTGACTTAAACAGTGTTTCATGTTTTCTGTCATGGGTATAACAATTCACACTTTCACAGTTAATACTGAAGTTCCTTGAGGTCCCATTTTCGCTTTCCCTTGGTTGTTTGGATTTTAGCCTCTCCTGGGGATACAGAGTGGATGTAATTGTTACTTAAACTATATGTTCCTGGTCACTAATGCGGTGAAGCAGCTTTGCCCTTGTATACTGACCATCCCAGCCATTGGAATAGCCCCTTGAGGTCCCATCATAACTTCTTTTTCTTGCTTAGGTGCTTAACCCATTTTCTCAGGGTCGTCTGCCTTTTTCTATTAGAGTTTAGACTTTTGCTGTTTAGTCTGAAAGTAGTGTTTTGCAATTCCATATGTGAAAAATAATCTTTACTCTTTTAATGCTGTATCTTGGTTGACAAAATTCTTACATTTAATGCCATTCAGTTTATACTATTTTATGGTTGAGGGTTTTTTGAATTCTGTTTAAATATCTGTCGATGCTGATCTCATGAAGCTATTCTATGAACTTAATTAAATTTATTTATTTGCCTGCTTAGCTGGTTAGTTCATGTGTGTACATTGCATCTATATTTGCAATCACCGTGCAGTTATTTTTTGGGAGTGATATGCCATGTGGTTCTAGATTTTATTTGTTGTCTTTGAGGAGTTTCTCTTGTCCCCACACCATTTGCGAAAGGACCACTTTCTTCAACTCATCAGATGTGCCATTTCTGTCCTGAATCCAGTGCTCAGATCTAGATAGGCTATTTGAAGGCGATCTATTTCTGCCCTGTTCTCTTTGTCTACCCCTGCATCAGAACCATATGCTATAAAATTTGGCTTTATATATGGCAGCTCAAGTCCTCCCACTGTATTCTCCTTTAAGAGTGCTTGGGCTATTTTAGGGTTTTGCAATTCCTTGTAAATTTTAGAAACATCTTGTCAAGCTCCCTTTAAAATGTTGTTATTTTTATGGATTTTTTTAAAACTATATAGACAATTTGTGATGATCTGACATTTTTGCTATTTTGAATCTTACAAGACATGAGCAATCTATATCTGATTACTACACCTATTTTAAATCCCTGAATATATTTTTTATAAGTTTTCTGATATTCTGTGCACTCCCTGTTGGACACGTCATAAGATCCTTTGATTTCTAATAGTCACATTCCAGGAAGTCACCGCAGGGGACTGGACAGAACATGTGGGACCATTAGTCCCTGGTCCCTGTCAATCTCTGGCCGTATTTTTGATGACTGATTAGAAACATAAGCTTGTTTCTATTTAAAGGCACCTTATTTAATGAGGGTGACTAAGTCTTCCATAAACTTAGCAAATACTTAAAAATTATTAATGCATTTGATTTTCTGTTTTGAAAGGAACACTGACGCTGGATACTATCCGAATATCATATAAGAGATCCTTTAAGTTCATTCCATCATTTTGTGTATTCATCCTGGCTCTCTGTCTCTCCTACTTCCAAAACCCTTAAGACAGCTAGAGATTTTTGAAAAATCTCTAAGTCAGGACGCAGACTTACACATAAAGGAAAAGATGAATCACTTCAAAGTATCAGAAATACCTGTTCCACTGAGATGACCGACTTAATAAGGCATTTCGGCAAACACATTAAAAACAGAATTTCCAAAAGACATAGGACAATGCAAAATATTCATACGCTTGCTTCGAGAGAAAGCCCGAAACACCTAGAGACAGAGGGATACAGGGGTGGAACAAAGAGCAGTGCGTGAGTGGCATCTTGGCAGGCAGAGCCTCTGGAGCTGACCTTTCCTGAGAGAACAAAGTGGGTGGGGCTGGTGGGGCTTGGAGCTCACTCAAGGCCATTTGCTGGGCTCCTGAAACTCCAGGCCCCTCATTCTTGTTCCCCCAACTGTCAGAGGTGCTCTGACCTGACCGTAGATATCAGGTGTTTGGAAGCAGAGACATTTTGGCAGGAGAGGCAGAGAGTCCTGAGGAGGAGGCTGGTGGGCTACACTGGGCCAACACGGAGCACCGGGCCCAGAGGGAAAGTGCTGGCTCGGCTGTTATACATGTGTTTGCACGTGTGTGTGCAGAGCCCTTTAAAGAGCAGGGCCCCCCAAATCCAACGAAAAACAGCGCACTTCTCGGCCTTCCGAAGCCACCCTCAGCTCACACACCAGCCAGAGCGCGACAGCGAGAGCAAGACGACAGGCTCACCTGGCGCTCAAAGGCCTCACCCAGACGCAGCGAATGTTTGCCTTCTGGGTCGAGATACATGAGTTTTCCAGGCAGGCCCTGAAACTGCTGTGAGGGGCTGCCCCAGCCTTCTCCCAGCAACCGAGGAGGAGCCGCGTGGAAGCTTCCTCTCTCTGCCACGTGCCGTCCTCAGCTTTGGCGACTGTCACGGACGTGCCGTGGACTTCGCAGCTGAAGCAACCCAGGATTTAATTCTCATACTGTGGAGGCGGCAAGTCCAAGGTCAAGACTAGGGCTCGTCGATGCATTTGGGGAGAAACAATCAATCCAAGGAACCACGCACGTGCAGCTCAGGAGGTACAGGCTGCCCCAGCACCCCACAAAGCTAAACCTGGGCAAGAGGCCAATGCACCCAGGGACCTGGTCCCCCCACGTGGAGCTGCAGGGCAGTCTGGAGGAGGCAAAGCCGCTGCGCCCTGTGGTTGTGGGGCAAGGAGGGGCCTTGAAAACTCAGGCAAGCAGCCCCAGACCCCATCTCAGCCTCACAGGGCTGCTTCTAGAACTTTCTGCTGCCAGAACTTTCCCTAAACTGGACCTTTCCCCAGCATGAAGGAATGATTGGATTTTATCCTTTTTTTTTTTTTAAAGATTTATTTATTTATTTATTTATTTATACAAGCACTGGGTACAGTCAGAAGCGTGGGAGGGTGAGAGAATTCACCAGAGCCAGAGTGGGGAGCAGAGCAGGCAGAAGGACCGAAGTACACTGCTGAGCGGAGCAGCGGGCGGCAGGAGAAGTCTGTGTGCCATGTGGGGCCCTCGCCGGTGGCCGGGGATTGAACCAGCCCTGCAGAGGCTGCAGGCAGCTTCGCAGCCCAGCGCTCAACCACTGCGCCACCAGGGGAGGCCCTTTATCCTTTTTTTATTTTTTGAAATTAAAAACATAAATTTCATAAATGAGGCCTTCCAAGATATATAGCCCTATGCAGTAGTGCCTATTCTTTTGTTCAATGTACCAGGAGCCTGAGAAGAAGGGCCTGGCCCAAGATTGTTCTGGAAAACCCTGGGTGTGAAGAGCCAAGGCAACTCGCTGGCTGCTGGTGGTTGTCCTAAGTGTAAGCGCTTTGAGTATAAAATGCAAGTCAGGACCCTGCCTGCACCCCCCACCCCTCACTCCTACTCCCCCCAGCAATCCTCTCCCCCCACCTTCAATGCTTCGGGGCTCGCCTCTGGGGGACAGGACATCCTCCTGTGAGTGCTGGTGATTCCTGGCAAAGATTAGGAGCCTTGGGTCAGGCTCAGTTGGCTCCGGCTGTGCCCAAGCACTGCCCACTTGCTGCTTTCCTTGATTGTTTAGTGAACACTTCTGGTTGGCTGCAAGGGATTGGGGGGCCTGAGAGGGCCCCCGCTGCACTCCCAGACTCTCTTCTTCCTTGCTCGTCTCTAGCACCCCAGTCTTCTGTTCATCCAAGACACCTGATCCTGGCTGACAGTCCAGACTTCAAGTTCTGTAACCCTCGGAAGTTTTCCTCCAGACACGCACCTGCCTCAACAAACCCTGGTCCCCCTTCCGGTGCCCCGGCTCAGTTGGGCCTCCAGCACCCTGCCCATCCCCAGGGAGGCTGTCGTCGTCACAGTGCCTCTCGATTTTCTTCGGAGTTTTCCTCTCTCCGTAGCCCTGTGTTGGCTTCCATGTGTGCAGGCGCTCGGACCTTCCTTCCTGAGAGCGCTCACTTGTTCTGGCTCGCTGGCTGCTGTATCCCTGGGGGGAAAAAGACTATCTGGGACATAGTAAGTGCCCAGTTAAAAAAAAAAAACTTTTAAATAAAAATTGAACAACATAAAGCTTAAAGTATTCTTGTTTTCTCTCTCCCTTTTCTTTACCTCATTAATTCTTCATGTTCTATCTGTGGCTGCGGCGTCTGTGATCTCATCTGTGTAGGTAGATATTTGAGGTCGTGGACTTTGTCAGCAGTGCTGTGGTTCCCATGACTTCTCAGGTGGCACTGAGGCCGGTGGCGCTCCAGGGGGGCCGAGCAGAGAGGGGGGGAGGGGGTTGTGCAAAGAGTGACAGCTATAAACATAAGGGAGGCTCCACCTCACACGTGTTCTCACACCTCACTTTAATTCACGGACTGTTAAACATTCAACTTAAGCCGCACTTGAACCTATTATTGATCTGTTCAGCTGTAGTCACGAGAACCATTTGTACCCACACGGTACGTCAGCGCTGGTGACGGGGGCTATTAGGTGAAAATGGAATCTGGCTGAAAGGGGAAAAAGAGAAACATATAGAGGGGAGCAATTGCCATATAAATAGACATTAACTATCTAAGAGAGTTCTCCAAAATAGAATAAGGGAAACAGGTCTTTGGGGGTGTCACTTCTGAGAGTTCAAATTGGAATGCTATTTCAACCTTTGTTGTTGCTGTTGTTGTTGTTGTTTTTATTTTTCCTGCCCTTACAAAAGAGGAAAACCTTAAGTGAGAAGTTACAAATCTCAACTGTCTGCACGATAGCCGCAAATCATGACCATGTACATGCTCTCTGGTTTCAACGTGTCCCCAAGTCAGAGAGAGCACTGGCATTGTTTAATGTGGTCATTGTAATAGCATGTCGTCAATATTCAAATAACACGTGCAAATACATTACGGAGGTTTAAAAAGTTGTGTGGATTCAAAACTAATGAAGGTTTTAATTCATTCTTCTCTCCATTTTTAAAATTTATAGAGGCATTCCCTAAAATCAATTTGGCATGAAGTGGCAATATCTTCAAGAAAAACAGAAAACATGAGAGAAAAATGAAAGCTTTTGAATGTAATTCCTTAAGGAAGCTAAAATACTTATATTGATTTGCTTTGTTGTTCACTTAATATGTACCTTGAGTTATAAATCACTCCTTCATTTTGTTCATATAAAAAGTGAATTGAGATTTTTACTGCAGTGAAACAAAATTGGAAAGAAAAGGAAGGTGGTGCTGGTTATTTTTCATTCTCTTTATGTGGATGCGCAAACAAATTTGTCCTATAGCCAAAAAAGTAAGAATTCAAGATACTTAACTATGATTGAAATGGATTAAAAAAACAAACTATGAAGTTAGTCAGGAAAGTTTTTTCTTTCTTATTTCTTTTTTTGTTAAATTTTTTTTTATTGATGCAAACAAGAACCGTGGTACAGGCCAGATGCGCGGGAGGGTGAGAGGATTCACCAGAGACAGAGAAGGGAACAGAACAGGCAGATTGGTGAAACACACTGCTGAGGGGAGCAGTGGGCGAGACAGGAGAGGTCTGCTGCACCATATCGGATTCTCACCAGCCAGCCTGGGACTAACCCAGCGCAGCAGAGGCTGAGGACAGTTTTACAAATTCCATACTTGTTTACAAATTCCATATTTGTTGAGGACACAGGTTACTTTTTCTGTTTGATTTCAGTGGCAGTGCATTTGAATGGAGCTTCACATTTTACAAAACAATTGAACATGCATGTTCTATGAAATACAGTAACTATGAAGAAACTCAACCTGTAGAGTTAAGTGAGAGACACCAAAGATAAATCTTCAGACTTCAGCTCCTTCATTCTTTACCTTGTACAAGTTGTCTCTGAAGTAACAAAACCGTTGATAACTTTTTAAATGAATGAATTATGCCTTTCCTGCAACAATGCACATTGGCTAAGATAATTCACAGAATTCCCTGAGTATTAGCCAAGACAATGTTTCATTGTATTTGAATAGAATTTTCGAGCTTTGAAATCACTATTATGTAAGTTGGCTCATTCAGCTGCAAGCAACGGTATGGCTTAGTCACCCTAAACAAGTTCACATAGGAAATTTCCTGTTCTGCCACTGACTCGGAACTAAAGTTTCCAAAGGAGTCTGTTATCACAATCTTTTAGAGTTCAAACTGATTCCCTACACGGAATCAGTGGGTTCTGACCTGTGAAATGCTTCAGTATCTTTCTGAACTTGGGTTTTTTTCACCCATTGAAGCTACATATTTTGAATGTGAAGTTGGACATATTTTTCCTCTTTTTCTGTTTTGTTCAGAGGTGAAATTCACACAATATAAAATTAACCACTTTAAGGTGCACAATTTGGTATATCCACAGGCGTGTCCAACCACCAAAAATACCTTGTAGCTTGCGTTTGGACGGTGTTCTGTGCCAAGCCCTGACAACAGGCAGAAGGGACACCATTTGTGAGCTCATGAAAATCATAGATCATGGGGAAGACTGACCTCTGAGGGGAAGCCTTCAGCACTCTGTGGCGTCACCAGGCAGAGTCCATGAGGCTGGGAGGGAACCCTCCTTGGGGTGGGTGAGCAGGTGGGCCGGAGCTGGGGAGACTGAAGAAGAATGTCTTGGTTCCAAGGAGGCGAAAGGAAGCATTTTCCAGGGGAACAGAATGCAGATCGGGGGCCAAGAATGTGGCCAGAATGTGTGCTGAGAGCACTTCTCCACAGCTGCAGCATGGCGGGCAGACACAGTAGAAAGAGCAAGGGGACAGGGCAGAAGCTGGGACAGAGGCTGATCACAATGCTCACTGGAAAGCAGGCTTTTCCAGAGCTCACCCACCGCAATGGCAAGCAGGAGCTGCCTGGGTCATCTGCCCTTCAGGAGATGAGCTGGCTGCAGAGCTGGGTGACTGTGGGGCAGGAGTGGAGGCGGGGAGGCAGAGGAACACCAGCTGCAGGGGTTATTGACATCCTTGGAGACACAGGGCAGAGGTGAGGCAGGGGGAGGGCCATTGAGAAATATTTTGGAAGCAAAATCTACAGGATGGGACATTAGTTGGAAATGACTTGTGAAAATGAGTGTACAGAAACCCACTGAAATAAGGTCTGGAGGAGAGAGGCAAGCCCCACGCATGTGGGAAGTGCTGATGTGCCCAGACCCCAGCAGACATAACAGGAGCCTCCTCTGTGCAGAAAGAGTGTCCATAGTGGCCGTTGAGGTGGGTTCTGCTCCTGTTCTGAGGAAAGGCACTTGCGTCACACCAGCAGACTGCACTTTCCAAACTGCTGTGTGCCGCTGTCTCCAGATTAACTCATGTTGTTGATGAACTCACTGGCTGCTTTCTGAGGTCACCCCATTGCTGAGAGTGGAGAAGTTAGGAATTAGAATCAGTTTTCTGATTTGACTGGCAGATAAAATTTTGGAACACATTCGAAAGTGAAGGAAGAGGAGTGAGTTAGCTGGGAGGAGGGTGAGTTCTTCTTCCTTCCTGGATGTGCCGTGCCTGAGGGAGGCCCCGATGGAGTCGTCCTGGAGCTGGGGCCACCGTCCCTGGGTTAGCAGACTCCCGTGGTGGTGACATTCAGTCCCAGGCACAGACGAGGTGGCTGCAGGAGCTAATGCAGACTAAGGAACTGGGTAGAATGCAAACTCAAAGCGTAGAGGAGTCATAATATGAGACCATAAAGGGAATCCCTAGCAAGCATGCCCTTGCTGGTGGTGACTCCATAGACTAGTTTCTCATTTAAGACACACGCGCCGAGACAGGCTTTTAGATAAAATGGTAAAGACAGGTTGTGATGCCACGATCCTAGAAAACATGGGTGAGACAGGAAGTAAGAGTAAGAAAAATGTCTTCTTTTATAATTACTTTGTAAGATCCACGAGCAGCCTGGGATCCCGGTTACTTGAGAGTTTCAATAGTATCGATACCGGAATGAGCGTAGCAATAGCAAATTGACGAACACATGTTTGGGTGGAGCTGTCCGCAATATTGACTGGATTTTCTTTTCTTAAAAATCACATAAAACTAAAGCAGATAACAATGACAGCAAGAAAAAGCCCTGGCTCTAGAGCTATGGCATCGGTGCATGGCTTTTGATTTAAGGCTGCATGTCCTTGATGCTGGAGTAACTGAAACCCCATAAATATTCTTGCACATTTATTATCTAGTCAAGTAGCCTATGGTTTGATAATAAATCATTGATTCCTTCAGGTGAATAATAACGATCAAGTCATAACCTTCTCATTTCTAATCACCACTGGAGTTGCAAAACCAAGTCGTGAAGACCAAATAAAATAAACTACAAAAACAAGCAGCAGACGATATTCCAGTAGCTCACTGAATCTGTCGGACTTACCCATATGAAGCAAATCACCCACCGCTCCCAGAATCCCTCTTCAGCATTCATTAGTCTGTCTTTGTGGCCTTGCCAGAGACAAAGAGCCACCGCTGTGATTCAGAGCTCTTTGATATGTTTGGCCAATTTTTAACTGAAAGGATGTGTTTTTTGGATTGAAACATCAATATGCCAAAAGTCAGCAAGATAAGCCTTTGATCATCAGCAGGGTTTTTGGGAAAAGGGAATTAAAATCAATTTCCATCCTTTACTGACATATAACCAGGCCACCCAGGTAGACAGAAGGTTTAAAATACTAAGTTGAGTGATTGACTTGCTTACATAGTTTAGGCTAACGTGATTCATTGGGAGTGATAAATACTATTTAGTGAAAAGGACAAAAGGTAAAAAAGAAACGTCCAACGAACTCGTTATTAGCAACGGGATTGCTATCAGTCACCATCGATGGAATGACAGCTTTGCCTCACTTTGAAAAACAATTCCAAGCCATCCGGAAATAGCTGAGGGGTGGGATTGTAGAATTCTCTGTCATTGCTAATTTCTAAACTTTTTTACAAAGTGCAGTGATTTACTAATTCATTATAGATTTCTGCTGCTACAGGAATGCAAAAATGTGTTTCTCTGTTTAAATTTGTTTAAAACATGTTGTAAATGCATAACTGGACAAGAATGGAGTTAGGGCGCCTCCCTGGTGGTGCAGGGGTTAAAGTCGTAGCACTATGAAGCTGTCAGCAGCCTCTGCAGCACAAGTTGGATCCCCGGCCAGGGAGCTACCCACATGGCACTGCAGACCTCTCCTGTCTCGCCCGCTGCTCCCCTCAGCAGTGGATTTCAGTCAGTCTGCCTGTTCTGCTCTCCACTCTGGCTCTGGTGAATCCTCTCACCCTCCACACCTCTCTGGTCTACACCCCAGCTCTTGTATGCATAAATAAATACATATTTAAAAAAAAGATGGAGTTTTACATCTTTTAAAAAAAGAATGGAGTTAGGCTTACCTCACAGGGAAGTCCGCGGGGTGGGGGAATTGGGGGTGTCACAATGGACCTACGCCTGCACTGCACGTCCTGACAGGGAGAGCTGGAAATGAAGTTGTGAAATACGTGGATATGTGAATATGCTCTTTGGATGAATCTTGTGTTAATTTCAATTTGTGCATTTCACTGCCCCGGCAGGGGGATATGGGCAGCCCCTCCAGGGCCAGGGAGTGGGGAGGGAGTGGGTGGGAATAGCCCTGGAACACCGCAGGACGCCACCTGTGTATCTCCTGCTCCTTCCCTTTCTCGGTGGGCACTGAGCAGCACGCACACAGCTTGGTGTGTATCCCGGGCTCGGTGTGGTGGGTCCAGCTAGAGTCTCCCCTGGTCCGGCCAGGGAGGAATGGCGTGCGGAAGGCTAAAAGGAGATTTCCTCAGACCTGAGCCTGAGACAGAAGAGAGGAATTTAGCAGATTAGAGGAAATTTCTACAGTATGTCATGCTGTTTTGTATCTAATTAGGCCCTTGTCATATCCAAACACTTGACCCTATCTTTCACGATGAATTAACTTTTCCTTCTTCCCTCGCAAAGGAAGTTTCTAATTGAAATTAATTCAGAGTCTAGCGAAGGGTGATTGCCTGCCCCTTTTCCTCACGGGCACTCCTCGGCTTGTGCTAGGAAGTGACATTTGAGCAGGGGGCAGAAATACAGGCCTCTTTGTATCCAGTTTACGATTCTGCACACTCCCCACGTCGCCCTTCCCTCTGGGCAGGGAGGCTGCGTGGCTCCTTTTTAACAGAAGGTACAAGTTAATTACTGACCTTCTCCTGCGAATGCCAAGGGATCTGGGGAACCGAACCCAACTGACTCCCCGTGTTTTCCCAATCCAGAACAGATGTATAGAGATAATGCAATACATTGTTTGACATAAAATAATGTTTTAGTAATAGATTTTTTCTGACATTTGCAGTTTTTTTTATTATATGCAAATGATGCCATTTATACTGACCCACACTCAGAGACAATACAGAAGGTTCCAGTATAATGAGAACTAAGGGAATGTGAATGATAGGAACCAAGGGTCCCTTGAAGACTGGTTGTACATGGATCTGAGCTCCTGCATATTTATGTCGTGTGCAGGTGCAACAAGAATTCCCGGGCACTATTTCACTTCTCGTGTTCTCTCTTTGTTAGGGTCATGACCAAGAAAACTCAAGAGCAAAGTGTCCTTAAAGAGATGCACCAGGGTCCCTCTTCCTTCGTCCTCTGCTTCCCAGAGTTGCTTTTATTTCTCTCCATCTGGTCTACTCATAGATGAACACAGACTAGCTTGTTGCAAAAGTAGATGTTGCGGTTGGAGAGTGGAAAACGTCTCCTTTCCTTCTCACTTCTTCTGCCTGGTCTAATGCAATGGCACCAGATGGTGTAGCAAGAGAATAAGGTCAATATAATTTCACGCACATAGAGGCCCATGGCTCTGAGACCTAGAGAAATAACCAGAACGTTTGCTTTTGTCATTTTTTTAGGCAAAGAAGAATTGAGAGGAAAAGAAAGTTTGTAGATTAGTGAAGAAATAACACAGTCTGTTTACATAACCTATTTGCACCTACATTCCCTACCTCGGGTGAGAAGGGCGCCTCTCCCCAGATTAACTCCAGGTCGCCACAGTATTAATTTATATAAATATATATTTTCCTGTATGTTAATCTGCTTGAGTGTCCCCTGGAGCAAGGAGTGGTCTCCTGGTAAGGAACCTGTGTGTGTCCTGACGGTGTCACGCTTCTCACATTCCAAACATGCCACACGGACACGTTACCAAAATGACACCTTCCCCAAGGCAAGTCCAGAAGGAGGAGCGATGGAGAACTTTTTTGATTCTTTTTTTCCCCTTTTTTTAATGATAATTTTTTTTATTTTTTACATCACTGTTCATTTTTAAACAATATCTGCTTCCCCCACCCCCTCAGGTGCAGTCCCCATGGAGCTTCCTTCCCCAAGGCCCTGTGCACCATCACCCCAGTCCCCTGTGCGCCTCCCTCCCTCCCTCTGATTCTTAATTTGAAAGCCCGGGCAGTGATGGAGTCCCTCCTCAACACTTCAATTTTGTCTTTGAACGCTGACCTCTCAGCCCACTCCCCTAATCAGCCTTCCCAGCCCAAACCACGTCGTCGTCCTTATTGGGAGCATCAGACGGGTGAAAGCTTTTCCCCAGCGCCCCTGGGATCTTCTGAGCGACACCGTCCTGGAAGCTGTTTTCTTTCCAAAGAGAACAGCATTGAGCCCAGGCCGGTTTGAAGGCACAGTCCCCAAACCCTTCCAACTGGCTTGCAACCTCTTATCTGACTATTTTTGCCAAAATGAGCCATCTAGACTTCTGTAATTTTTCTTCTCTCTGAGGCTTATGTGACTGCACAACTATCTGAGAGTTATTCGTGGTGAATTTATAATCGCATTTCCCACAATACTCCTCACCCGGCATCGCTTTGTTCCTGGTAAACAAGCCCTGGAAAGAGAAAGTCTTCCCAGGGACGCTTCCTTCCCATCACAGCCCTCGACACTCGGATAAATCTCCATTTTAACTTCCCCTTTCTCCTGGGGAGTTGGACGTGGGGCGAATAAAGTGGCTGCAGGTCCCTCCTCATTTTGCCTTTCTCTTTCTGCCCCCACTTGGGGACCTCCAGGCCCCGCTGCCCCCTCCTTGAGCCCTCACCTGTGAGCTCCCTCTCTTCCTGGGGGCTGGTGCCCACCAGGCCCATGCAAACCAGCAGGGCTCCCCCTGCAAGTCCTGAGCCTGTGCCCCTCCTGTGTCCCCACATTGCTCGTCATGCTGTCAGTGAGCCTGGGCTCAGCACCCCCCAGCTAGCGGGGGGACCTGGTTCTTGTCCCACGAGTCTCCAGGAGAGGAGGCTCTGCCCAGGGTGGGCGAGAGAGGGTCTGCTCACCCCTGCCTGGGCACAGGTGTGGGTGGGCGGAGGCCGCAGCAGCAATGGAGACGCGCTTCTGGGCCCACAGGCCGCCAGGGGCGGTGACGGACCTTTCTCACAATCAGGAGGTTGATGCAGTTTTATGAACAGAAAGTGCCTTGGGCTGAATCTCGTCCCCTCCTGCAAATCCCCGTGTTGAAGTCCTGGCTCCAGCCCCCAGCATCTGACTGTACTTGGACAGGGGCCTTTAAGGAGAAGGTTGAGGTCATGTGGGAGGGCTCAGTCCAAAGAGACCAGTGTCCTTGTCAGCAGCCGCGTCTGGGACACAGAAATGGCCCGAGCGCGTGAGTGTGCGAGGACAGGAGCGGGGCGTCGGCGCTTACTTTAAGTTAAAGAGGCTCCATCTTGCTTCTCAGCTGCCACAGGGAGGCCCCTCCGTGCAAAGCAGCAGCACGACTCAGCTCCCAGGACAGCGGTGAAGGAAGCGCTTTCCCCATCGCTCCTTGTGAGGGCCTGTGAGGGCCTGTGAGGGCCTGGCCTCTGGGGGTGCTGGTGACCTTTGGGGTAATGTCTTGTAGAAGCATCACCCAGTCTCCACCTTCACAGTCTCCACCTTCACCCGTGCTGTCCTCCTCTGTCCCTGGGCCTGAGTGTCCCTGTTCTCCAGGGACAGTCCTAATGAACTGGGCCCAGTCTGATAGGCCCTTATGTTACCCTACGACCCCCACCAGGACCCTACCCAAGGGCGGTCACATTCCAGGGTACCCCCAGATGAGGACTTCAGCAGGTGAATGGGGGGGTGGCTTCTACATGTAACGAGCCCCTGACAAAGGCTCTGCCTATCTCTCTGCCCAGGGCCTGCACTGCCCAGCGGTCACCTTCACAGAGACTGGGTAACAGCGAGCTGACGTGAGGTGTGAGGTGTGAGGTGTGAAGTGTTCTCGCTCTGCACCCTGATGCCTCTAGAGCCAGGGTGTGGCCTCTTCTCAGGCTGCTCTTGGCCTTGGGCAGTCAGTAAGAAGGTTACCCTGCCCTCCTGCCTCCACACCAGGTGGCTGCTGGGTCATGAAAGCTCTCCTTCCCGGCAAAGACCTGAGGAGGCTGGTGGGGCACAGAAGATGAAACAGAGAAGGGGAGAAAACCCATCCCTGCACAGCTGCTCAGCTTGTTGGGGAGGCAGACAGGCCCTCATCTGCGGACAGTGCCTGGTCTGTGGACAGTGCCTGGTCTGCGGACAGGCCCTCGTCTGCGGACAAACCCTCGTCTGCGCACAAGCCCTGAGGTGCGCAGCACCAGGGTCAGGGCTGCGGAGACACCTTCATTTCTGTGCTTCCCTGCAGCTCCCGCTCATCTGTTTCTTGAAAACCTCACAGATTCCAAGCATGTTGACTCCAGAAAGGAAGCGCCAGATTTATTTTTATACACAGTTGCCTTTCAGATATTACTGTCTTCCCTTCCGGCGTCCAGTGCGGGTGGCCCTTGCGCTCAGGCTGGGCCTCTCCCTCGGCCGGCGGGGATATTCCTCTGCGAGTTGCTGTTTCTTGTGTCCTGTCAAGGCGCTTTCCACATGGCCTTGGATCGTGTTTGTGCTGTCATCATTTTTCACCGTCCTCGTTACAACTGTCAGACCACGGCTGCCCAGGGGTGTTGCCTGCCCAACTCGGGGAGCCTCACCTGAAAGGGCCACTCCACCTGCGGGTCCTAATGTGCCTCACAGAGGCATTGGCTGAAAAGTCTTCTACAAATTTTATCAGCAATTCAAATCAATTAAAATTAAGTCTCAAAATGAAAATCAGCCATCCATAAAACTTGTCACAGTCTTGTTCATGGACCTCATCGGCTTGGGTTGTTAGCATTCTCCTGGCAAATTCATTCATTCTGGAATTTGATTTCTTTTTATATGGAGGGATGGCCGGAGAGTCCTTGAATTTTTTCTTCATGTGTTTAGGACTTGTTTAGACCATAAATTATTTGGAAAATCAAAAGATAGGCCATCGGCTTTCCTGGTTTGAGAATTGCCTATCTTCTTTGAAAGAGACAAAGATTTATTTTAAAATGTACAATATTATTTACCATAACCACAGTGATCTAACTGTTGGTGTTAAATTGTAGCCTATGTAAAATTCTAGGTTGTCAACTGAAAAAAAAAAATCACTGATTTAATATGAAGTTAAATATAAAGTGTCTTTGAAACTCTGACTAAAGACTGTAAAGTTAAATATATGTTCTTAAATTCACTCTTTTTTTGTCAAGTTGACTAATTTTTCTTGAAAGCTAAACTATATATTCAGGAAGCTACGATAAGTTGTCTCAGAAAAATATCCACTATGAGTTTTAAACAGTTTTATATTAATAGTTGGCTGGTGCTGAGTCACATAGTTATGCTTTACAAGGCTAATTCTCTTGCTATAAGCATCGTGCACATCTAGGTCTGAGGCTATTTTGACTATACATGTAAAACCAATAGGCTTTCTGTTTGTAAGTTGACAACTCAAGGACATCACAAAAAATCTTTTAAAATGTGGATGAGATGGTATGAAATGAATTCTAACCGATATTTGGCCTTATGTTAGGTATTGAAATACAAATTTGCATTATTTAAAGCATATGTGAAATGGTTTAGTTGTGTCTTGTTTTACTTTGGATGAATATCTATAAAAATTGACCACTGGATGGAAATGCCAAATGGTCCAACCACTATGCAAAGCTGCGTGGAGTTTCCTCAAACTACTAAAAATGGAGCTACCATATGACCCAGCGATTCCACTCCTAGGAATATACCCAAAGTTCATAAAAACATTAATTTGAAAGGGAACCTGTGCTCCTATGTTTATTGCAGCACTATTTACAATAGCAAAGATAGGGGAACCACCTAAATACCCAAAAACAGATGACTGGATCAGGAACATGTGGTATGTACACACAACGGCATACTACTCAGGAATCAAAAAGATAAACTCATGCCATTTGATATGGATGGAACTAGAAGGGATTATGCTCAGTGAAATAATCTAGCAGGAAAAAGAAAAATATTGGATGGTCTCTCTTATAGAAGGAATATAGGGGGATCAAGCAAGGGAACAGGTGGGGGGGCGGAGAGACAAACTTAGCAGGCAAACTATAAATCAGACACATTCAGCAGGGGAGGGAAGTGCACAACTGACTATGGTGACAGTTCATGGGTGTCTTGCTGGTGGTAAGTTTATGAGACTACTCCTCAGAGGAGAAATGAAAATTGTACAAAAATGAACAATGATGTAAAAATATATAAATAAATTAAAAAATAAATAAATAGAAAGTGACTGGTGGGACAAATTTACTTAGTTCATGATCTCTATTATTTGTACAATGTAACAAATGATGCAATCTTACTAATAATCCCAGCACAAAATGAATATTTAGATTTTATCAAGTTGTCATCTGAAATACAAGATTCAGTCCTGTAAGTTTTTAAATAGTCTGAGAATAAAGTGCCCATATTTCTTACTTCCTCCTCTATCCATGACCTATTTTTCAAGGCACTTCTGGTGATTCCCCAGTAAAAAAATCTTCTAGGGGTAAACCTTTCAGAAGTTTCCGAGAACAATTAAAATTTTAGCTCCCGCTGTTTTTGATATAACTGTCCCTGATAATGTTAAACTTCACTTGGGTTCTTAAAAAAATACTAATAAACCACCCTACCTTAGATTGACACTAAATTGAGTTAATTAATGGGTATTGATTAGCTTCCTAGATAATTTCTAAGACAGAATGTTAGCACATTGATCCCTGAGCTTGATTTTCCATGTATACACATTTGCCTCTCATTGTTTACATGTTATGTAGAAGCTACATTTATTTGCATTTTGATTCTATTCAGTTTCACATGTTGACAGGTTATTCTATAAGGGATGCTTATTGGCTATAAAAATTTGGAGATGTGGGCCTCCCTGGTGGCACAGGTGGTTGAGCACAACGCTGTGAAGCTGTCCGGCGCAGCCTCTGCAGTGCGGGTTCGATCCCGGCCGGCCTGGGAGATACCCACATAGCACAGCAGACCTCTCCTGTCTCGCCCACTACTCCTCTCAGCAGTGTATTTCAGTCAGTCTGCCTGTTCTGCTCCCCACTCTATCTCTGGTGAACCCTCTCACCCAACCGCACATTGGGCCTCTACCCCAGTTCTCGTATGCATGAATAAATAAATCTTTTTTTTTTTTAAAGATTTATTTATTTATTTATACAAGCACTGGGTACAGTCAGAAGCGCGGGAGGGTGAGAGAATTCACCAGAGCCAGAGCGGGGAGCAGAGCAGGCAGAAGGACCGAAGGACACTGCTGAGGGGAGCAGCGGGCGGCAGGAGAGGTCTGCGCGCCATGCGGGACCCTCCTCCGGTGGCCGGGGAGCAGCCAGGGATCGAACCGGCGCTGCAGAGGCTGCAGGCAGCTTCGCAACCCAGCGCTCAACTGCTGCACCACCGGGGAGGCCCTGAATAAATAAATCTTTTAAAAAATTGGAGATGCATATTGGTAATGTGTGATAGCCTTCTGCAAAGTGCTGCTGTATTGGTGAGCATAGAACATATATTCACCTCCTAGAAGGAAGTGAAATAGAAGTGAAATGGAAGTTACTATGTCAAAACTTACTACCAGCATTTGTGAATGAGACTCTAGTGGTAATCATGGCAAAGATGTACACACAGCTTTGTCTGCAAGACATGTGGGGTGAGTTCTTGTTAAGGAAACAGAGTTAATTTTTTCCCTCATATAAGATGGTTGCTATTCTAAGAGAAACATTCAAGAGTGGATGAAATCTGAATGAATATAGAAAACTGATAGTCTCTCAGATAAAGAATCTGGGTTGCCAAGATGGTCAAAACCAGCTGAAGTTTCACAGCTTTCTTTATAGGATTTTCAAAAGGAATTTGGCAAAAATAATACTGAAGCAACTCTAGAATTTTGTCTTCTTCTCTGATGTAATGAATTGTTCTTAGATTATTGATCTCTTAATAAGAGGCCATAACAGTTTATCTGACCTTCTCTGCACTGTGCCTGGACAGCAAAATCTCTCTTTCTTATCAGAGTAGTAGCCCGTGGCCTTTAATGGAATGACTGTTTATGCCCTGGGTTTTCATAAAAACAATGGTTGTTGACTTATGAAGGAGTTAAGCATCTTTACAATCATATCACCTCTTATGCTTCCTTTTAATTTATTTATTTTGTCTCTTTGGTTGAACAAAGAGTCATTGCTTCTTTCCTAGGAAGCCATGATCTTTTCTTATTCAAATCTTCAAATCTGACAGCTTTGGATATTTTTCCTTTCGCACTCCAAATCCTATTTTATTTTCAGTGAAACAACTTTGCAATTTCCCCAATGGTCCCTGGAAAATCACAGAGGATTTGTTCTTTCACCCTGTGAAAAGAAAAATTCTAGAAATAACAAAATTTATTTGCTGTTACTGTTGCACGTGGTGAGCATCATAGTTAGAAGAGATGCTTCTCCTTCTCCAGGTTCAACCCATATGGGCAAAATGCCATCACATAACATCTCAGAAATTATATTCTGCTTGGGAAATCCCCGGAGAGACATACCATTGCCCCCACGGCCCAGGACATGGTTGGTGTATGCTGGAGCTACTGGGTAGGTAGTGGCACCAGAGTGCTGGCACCATCATTCTGGCTGTTTTCTAACTGTTCTTTGGACACAACATTAGTTCTTTCAGTTGAATGGAGACACTACTAGGTCATGATTTTGAAGTAGGGAACTGCTTCACTGACATACAGATTCTTTCAATAATCAAGTGCTAGGCTCTTCTCTAGACTGACATCATCTTTTTACTGAATAGTGTTGATATGGTATAAATATATACTGAGGGTAGTCATGGAATATTACATCCCAGGTTTATTACATTCAACATCTGAAGATGTTCCTCTATAATTATTTTGTCCATCCATTTTTATAAACTAGAATTAATATAGTTTCTTAGAAGCAGCTCATCATATGTTTGTAAATATTTTGTTTCAAATCTTCTTTGTCTTGATATCCCAAGAATAACCAAAATATTTTGAACAGAGTTTTCCTTGTGATGAAATCTCATTGATCTTTGCTTTGAAAATTATCGGAAAAAGGTAACCACAGTCACTTTCAGTCTTTAGTCATTTACATGTAGTTTTTGTTTTATTCTGATACTTTCCTAGAAGCTCTTTTCCTCAGCTACAGAGATCAGTGTGCTTTGTCTTCCACAAAGGGGATGCCCCAGAACCCCGTGCAGGGTCACCATGTCAAGTCTCCTTGGCTTCTGAGGCCTCATGTACATACCTGGGGTGCTTTGTAAGTCAATTGAGTCAGGAATTCCAAACTCTAGTCAGAAAGCACATGGATACATTAGATTAAGTGGGACTGAATGCGTTGATGAAGGATGATGGTAAGTTTTATCGATATTTTGATTTTCAAATTTGTGGCTATATAAAGAACTATTTTCTCTGAAGTTGTCTGTAACTCAAAATACTTTAGAAAATTGATATCAATGTTATAAATTGAGACAAAACATTTTATGAAATATTTGTCTTCCTTCCTGATTCCTTCAAAATTTCATGTGTATGAGTATTTCTATCAACATAGAACTATTGTCTGCATAGATTTACAAAATACAATATAGTTATTTGCCTGTCTTTATTACAAGAATGTAACTGGAAACATTGATTATGGAACTGAGGTCTTAGCTGGAATGTAATATTTGAGAACGATGCTCATTTAATCAGATGCTGTTAGACACTTTTAAGGATCTAGGTTTTCTTTGTGAAGCTGATATTAACAAAGACTTCTTAGCAAACTAGACTGGTACCTGGTTGACAGGCTCCCAACTTTGTAGGTAGCAAGGGCAATGATTAACTGGCAGGCTTAACAATCTTAGGACGTTTGTGGAGCTTGGGAAGAGTGGACTTAGCACACAATTTTACTGAATTCTGCCTTGACTTCTAGGTTTCCTCAGGTGATTTTAAAAGTCCTTAAAAAGCATTCCCTTAAAAATAGTGAGCAAAACAAGTACAAGAAGGCTTATCTGGTAAATTAGCCTTCTTGCAGCACCTGTGTAAATAATCAGGCCAAATCTACAGAGACCAGTTTCATTCTGTGGTTGAGAATAAAGTTTCCCTGGGATTACTTTGATCAGAAGTCTGTGGAAATGATGTGTCTTAATGGAAACAGTGCATAGTCTGGAGCCTGTCCTCCTGGGTGGTCAGATTCTAACCATGTAAATTGTCTTGGGCTACTTTTTTGTGCTTATTTGTAAATAAAGAGTCCATTAGCTATGAGTAGCTTGTGTTACGTGGTATACAGTTTGTTGATGACAAAACACTGAGGAAAAACAGAGTATTGGCAATATCAGCTGAGGCACCAAAGGTGGAAAAGCAGTCTAGAAATGGCCTCAGCCAGGAGATTGCCAACACTAACCAGCAGGCCGATCCTGGGCTCAGCCTGGAGGATGTTGGAAAGAGAAGCAAACCAACACCAGACTCACATAGAAGGCTGCCAGGGTCGAGGAGCATGTTGGTCAAGGTCTCGGCCCAGAGGTTGTCTGGGTCAAGGAGATGACAGTACATGTGTTTGCATGGAGGCTTTAGAAGTCAATGAGCAGGCCAGTTGCAGGATTGCTGAAAAGTTTCAAGGGTTGACCAGCATTCTGAACCTGGGATCAACAAATAGGCTGCGGGGGTGACCAGCAGGCCAGCCCCGGCATAGCTTGAAGCACGGTGGTCATGTTGTAGTCCGCACCCAATCAACCTGAAGCTCTTGAGGTCGATCATCAGAACAGCACAGGGCTCAGTCTGGAGGCTGTGGGGTTGACTAGCAGGCTGGGCCAGGTCTCAGCCTTGAGGATACCGGGATCAACAAGCAGACCAGCCTCAGGTGAAGCCTCATGCATAGAGAACAACCAGCAGTGAGCCCCCAAATCACCTTGAGCGTCTTGCAGTCAATGAGCAGGATGGCAAAAGGCTAAGCTGGATATTGCCAAGGTCCGCAGCAGGTAGAACCCTGCTCAGTCTGGAGGGAACCTGGGCTGGCCCGAGTTCAGCTTGTATGCATAAGCGTGTGTAGATAAGCTGGTGGGCCCTACCTCAGCCTGGAGACCTCAGAGTTCAACAAGCAGTCCAGCTCAGACTCCGCCTGATGGCTTCAGTGTTCATGTAGCTGGCCAGCCCTGTTGCAGAGTTTGACCATCATCCTAGAACCTTAGGATCATGAATTTGGAATCAGTAGTTTTTCTAGGTTTGTACCTGGTTTACAGTTTTCTAACCCTGTAGGTAGCAAAAGAAATTATTATCTGGCAGCTTCAACAATTTTAAATCATTTGTGGAGCTTGGGAAGAGAGGACTTAGCACAATTTTTTGTCTGATATCTGCCTTGACTTTCTAGATTTCGTCAGGTATTTTTTTTTTAAGATTTTTTTTTTTTGCTTAGAAGAACTGGGGTACAGGCCAGAGATGCAGGGGTGAGAGGATTCACCAGAGACAGAGTGGGTAGCAGAACAGGTGGATCTTCTGAAATGCACTGCTGAGGGGAGAGCGGGGAGATAGGACAGGTCTGCTGCGTCATGAGTTCAGCTCCCTGGCCGGGGATCAAACTGAGGCCGCACTGGTGACTGTGCTGAGACACAAGCCCTAGGCCAACAGGGAGGCCCCATTCCCTCAGGTATTTTAAAAGTCCTTGTAAAACTTTCAATTATAAAATCTTTGAGTGAGGCAAGCGTTAGAAGGCTTATGTGGTAAATTAGCATTTTTGCTGCACCTGTGTAAATAATCAGGCCAAATCTGAAGAGACCAGTTTCATTCTGCGTGAATAATCTTTCCTTGGGATTGCTTTGATCAGAAGGCTATGGAACTGATGTGTCTGAATGGAAACGTGTGTGGTCTGGAGCCTGTCCTCATGGGTGGTCAGGTTCTAACCACATCCATTGTCTTGGGCTATATTTTTGTACCTCTTGGTAAATTAAGGGTCACTTGGATATGAGTAGCTTGTCTTGTCTGGCAAACAGTTCTTTGATTTTGTTCTCCTGCAGAAAAAGTCAGTATTGGCAATAAACTACCAATTGTACAGTATCCTATTGCCCTACCATAATGACAACCCTGTCAAATTTCCCGTTTTTCCCATTTGCTTCAATATCTACCTACAATATTCCAAATACCTTTCTCTAATCAGTTGGAAAATAACAGCCAGCAGTCAGGATGTCAAAGGGGATGACAGGAGGGTCTAGAATCTGAAAAAGAACATCCAGCTGTGCCAGACCCTTTGTGCATTTAGCACTTCACACGCCTCTGTCTGGTGAACTCTTGGTGACTCTGCGGGGACACAGTGGCTCACGCTCCTCACTCTGAAGGTTAGCTCTTCTTGTTCTGGAGGCAGAAGTTTCTTTGCTTCTTTGCAGGGATCCCAGGCAGGCACTTCCCTCTCCAGCAGCTCATGTGTGGTGTTGTGATAAATACTGTATTTGTCTCCTTGCAGCCCCTCTAAGCCCAACCTGAAGGCTAGCACTTCTAAAACGTTTCTTTCTTGGGCTTCCCTTGTGGCACAAGGGGTTAAACACAACACTATGAAGCTATCCACAGCCTTTGTAGCACGAGTTTGATACTAGGCCAGCCAGGGAGATAACCCATTGCGCAGCAGACCTCTCCTGACTCGCCTGCTGCTCCCCTCAGCAGTGTGTTTCAGTCCGTCTGCCTGTTCTGGTCCCCACTCTGTCTCTGGTGAATCCTCTCACCCTCCACACCTCTGGCCTGTACTCCACTTCTTGTATGTATGAATAAATAAATCTTAAAATAAAATAAAACATTTCTTTCTGTATGCTATTTTCCTAACAGTTGAAGGGGAATTATGAAAAAAAAAATAGTGGACTATCTGAATTATTTTATGTGGTGCATTAGTAAATGTTCAGTCTTGCTCCAATTTAACTTCCAAAAGAATCTGTTTCCATCTTACAATTCTTCTATGTGTGGCCTCTCTTCAATAAATCCTGCTTTAATACAGAAACAGTTTAGATCTTACCTGTGATTCAAAGGCAAATGCAAGTTGCTTATGAGGGTGACCATATGTGTTTTCTTCCAAAACAGATAAAGACATGAACTATGTGGTCCTGAGCAAGCAGCCAGGTTTGAGTCTCCATTAAGTGCTGTAAGTTATGGGGTGGCCACAGCATGCAGGATGGCTGTGGCCATCATCACATCAACTAACCCAGAGGTAATCTCTATGAATCTTTTTCCAACCTTGGATCTTTCCTATTATTGCTGTAGCTCTTCATTTTCTGAGAAAATAGTGTTTTAGTTACATTATGTTTTTCTTACTTCTTTCAACACTTAGCTTTGCAAAATCACATCAATAATATGTTATATTTTGTACAAGATTGGGGTGGGAAAATGCACGTTTGCATTTGGTTATATTTACAAAAAGAAGCAGTGTAAGGATAAATCAAAAACTAATAAAAACTTACTTTCAAGTCAAGTGGAAAAGTAGAGAGGTTAGAAAGGGAAATGCAAGCACTGAACATACTTAATGCATTTTTTTAACTTTGAAAGATTGGAATGGTTCACATATTGAAAAAGTAAGTTAAAAAAGTAATACCTAAGGATAGAAAACAAACCTAATCAACGTTGAAAATGGTGACATAAACATGCTCAGAAAAAAATAATTTTAAACAACGTGGAAACACCAGCTTCCCTATCCAAAGACAAGTATAAGTAAAAGACATATTGGTTTTAAACTTAGTCTTCATTCATTAATCTAATTATCAGTAGTAATAGTTTAAGATTATTTTAACACTATCTTATAGTTCCTACTCAATAATGATAAGATTGTTAAACATCTACTTTTTGTGTGTAGAGGAAAATATGTTGATAAAAATAAGAGATAAATGGAAACTCTTATCGTGCTAGATTTGAATTGGAAATATTTGCATGAACTGTTGGCTTCTTTTAATATCTCAAAACATGTATATCTTAATTCTGCACTCTGGAAAACCTCAAAGAAATGCTGATGGAAGAAGAAGGAGCAACCTCACACCTAGAAAAGGGTTTCTAAATACCATACCCCACTAAAAGGAGCCAACAATCCTCACTGAAAAGGCTGGTGGGGTGGGATATAGGAAGCACCTAAGCTGGTCCTGGGGCACCTCGTGACAAGCAGGGAAGTAGCTACCCAGGACCAAGCAGTGGAGCCCCAGGATGTGGATGTAGGGATGGTTCAGCCACCAGTCAAGGTGGTATGAATTAAATATCAAAAGAAGAATAGATGCAATTTGTTGAAAGGTTATATATATACAAACCCATCATGACATTTAGATAAGACAGAGAGAAGAGAAATCCACCAAATCAGCAGCAGTAACATTGTGAGGAATTACTTTGGAAATAATAACCTATAGTGTCTTTCTTTGTTACTTGGATGAATGAAGGAGATCATGAAGCCTTTTTTGCAAGAATTGCATTTTATGATATGCAAATAATATGGTCTATGGGAGAAAGCTCTTTACAGAAGAATTCTGCCAATTACGTGTGACAAAAATGATACAATTAGGAAGTGCCCATTAAATAATACTTCATAAAAGTTGATTCACATGAATCCTGTCCCAAGAACTAAATAAAAATTTATACTGCACTTATAGGAATGGGGTCAGTCTATCACCAGTGGGTCTCACACGACCATATTGGAATGTTGATTTAAAGCAAAGCAAACCACATCACTGTTACAGGTTGAACCTTAAGGATTCTCAAAAGTTAACTTTAACTTACAGGTAAAACATAGATAACAAAATAAGCTACATGATTTTAAGAAATCAAGCTGACAAATCTAGGATGTGAGATATTTTATAGGATGATCCAATTTGTGCAACTCATTAGTTGCATAACCAAAAAAAATAGTTGTGGCTAGGAAGGATGAACTGCTATCAAATAAATGAGATGATGAAAGAATTAGGTGTAGATTTTGGTCCCAAATCAAATAAACATTCTAAAAGAGTCTTTTCAGACTATGCCATTTTATTGATAATGTGACATTAAATTGGGTGAGAAATTATCATTAATTATATTAAGAATGCTAATTTTGTTATGGCTTATTATATTAAGAGTGGAATTTACATTAGAAGCAACAGTGGGATATTTTTAAAAGGCATATAATAAAGTGTGTAGCCAGCATTCAAAATGTTTCAGAAAGAATGTCTAAAAAATTTAAAAAAAGAGCTAAGGCAATTTGGCAAAATCTTGAAAATTGCATCTGGGTGACTAGTGTATAGGAATTCCTTATACTATTCTCTTGAGTTTTTGTAATCATGAATGTTTTCACAATAATTTTAAGTCAGTAACTACTGGTCAGATGAGCTGTTTCTCAACGATGTCCATCATCTGTTCCAGGATCTCACTAGCACTCAGTGTAATGAACCGAGTGTAGGAATCCATCCTAGTTGCTTAAATGGCTCGTGATATTAACAAGGCTGTGCATAGAGATGCCTTCCCCTGAATGCTCCAAGGCACCGCACATCAATATGATAAAACGGAACCAAGAATTACCCATTTATCTCAAATATTGTCATTTTCTGAATTTTCCTATTTTAGGAATTGCAACATAATTCATCAGTTGCCCACACCAGTAACCACAAATTCATCATTACCATCTTCCTCTCTTCGTTTCCTGTATCCACCTTGCACCCAATTCTGTTTATTTTGCTCATAAATATACTTAAAATCCAAATATGTCTTGGATTTTTCTCTACTCCTCTACATCCAATTCAGATCAATTATGTATAATCTGGGGCTTTTTTTTTTTTTTTTTTTTTTTTTTGGCAAAACATGCATTTAAGAATATATGTGAAAATTTTCCCCAATCTCTTAGAAGCAACACAGAAAACCATTAGATATCTTCTCGGGGATGTTGGATGTGGCTTTCTGAAGTTCTGCCCCATCTACGTGGACCTGCTCTCAGCTGTAATAAAACTGCGAGTTCCTTCAATGCACAATAGTTCTCCTGCTACAGGCCTTTTGTGCACTCTTCTCTTCTGTCTTAAAAACACCTCACAACTTCAGATTAAATCCACAGATTGTTCAGGTCTTAGTTCTTTTTATTTTCCCAGTCAAGTATTTTTAATGCACTAGATTAGATCTAATCCCCCATTACATTTTCTCATCAACCAGATTTCTCCCCTTCTTGGCATTACCACTCAGCTTTGCTTGTGTGAATTTTAAATGCCACCTCTTTACCCAGATTGTAAATTGTAGGAATGCATGGGCCATAATTTCTTTCTTCTGGTATGAGTCGTACCAGCCCACTGTTTAGTATTTCTGGAAAAAATGAATAAATTCATAAATGAATGAGTTAAAGAGTAAAATGATAAGTACATAGGATCCTGTTTCTTAGACCAAGTGCTCAAGACTTCGCTTTAACCTAATTTTGGATGCATTAAGAGCACAGTTTATTTCTTCATATACTGCAAACATACACTCACTTCTTCTCCATTACCTTTCCATATAAACTTGGATAAATCCTTTGCTAGGACACACTAAACAGGTCCCATTTGACTTCTTTTGTGTTATTGCTCAAGTGAAATATCATGAATGATTCTTCTCTTGGTATGATGAGATGTCTGAGCGAGGTGTTAGACAAGCTTTCTACTGATTTAACTCTAACTTTACTCTTTCTGACTTGCCTGAATTTGACAAAGTTTTTTCTTCCACAATTTTCTCATCTGTGAAACTGGAATGACTGTGACCATTTGTGGGGATAGACGATAACAGCTAATGTGTTAATATAGGCAAACATGTGGGACAACGCTTTGCATATATTAACAATCGTTGTTGTGTTGCCTTCCATAAGATCAGGGCCTGTCTAGAAAGTTAAAATTTGTATGTTCCACACATTTATGACTTTAACTATTACTGGTCTGTATTTCTAGAAATTAGTAACATGATGTCTCTCATCAAATTATTTTATAAAATGCCTGTGACCAATTATATATTATAGGAATCCATTTGTGGGATTCTAGAACTATCACATTCTTTGCATTTTCTGTCCTTTTAGTATAATCTATTCTAGAAAATCATCATAACTATGATTTTTTTGTTGTCTGAATTCTTGATGAAACAGTCATTTCTACTTTTGTGGGGCTGGCCTCATGGGGTGGAGCCCTGCCATCCACCACACAGGATGGCTGGCATCTAAAGGTGTCATGCTCTGCATTAGGATCCCGAAAGGCTTAATCAAAGGAGATGATTTGGTTCTGTTTTAATTCTTTGAAATGTCAAACAACAAAAAAAAATTACCTTATTCTATATAAACTCAGGGCTGAGCCTCTCCATGCCTTGAAGGTGTGGCTTTTTCTCCTGCAACTTGACTCCTTTTTCCCTTAAGATTCTATAAAATGCTGGGAAGGTCACAGTGTTTAAAGAACTGAGCAGAAGCTGTAAAAAGTAACTGTTGCCCAGGAGTTTTCATCATCCTTAGTATTGAGAATAAAAAATCTCGAGTATCTCTGAATATTTCTGAGAGCCCCATTCTTGATATTGGATCCCAAAGACATTGGAAATGCCTTTGAACCAACTACCTGACTCTTAGCTGAGGTAGTTGGGTTATGACTCCTTAAAAAGTGAAAATAAAATCTTATGTGATACAATTTTGGATATACTGGAAGGTCTGACTAATCCAACAAACTGAAAATGTCTGAGTTTATACACTAAGATTTATACTTAGGTTTATACATTACCATAGGTTTATACACTTAGATTTACACTTGATGAAATTGTTAATCCTCCAAAGGGCCACACACCCCCTGTGTGCTTTATACCATAGGGCAGGTTATCTTGCAGCATGTAAATAGAGGCTGTAGGAGGAGAATCAGGGAGAAAGCTTAGTGGGTCAGAGAAGAGACGCCTGTAAGAAGAGAAAAAGTAAAACATTGTGGTTAGACCTTACTTTGAGCATTACAAGTGCCTCCTAATAATTTAATTACATGCTCTGTTTATCTCCATTACACTGTGGACTTTCTAAAGTCAATGACTTTTTAACCCGGATTTTCCAAACACGTGCTGGGTTACAGCCAAGTTTCCATGAATGATTATCCAAAGAAAGGGTGGGGGAATTGGTGAAGACTGTTGCTCAGAAGACACACGCACACACACTCACATGCTCAAACTCACTCACACAAACACTCACACGTATACTCTTTCACACGCAAACTCACACACGCTCACACCCACACAAGCTCATACACACTCTCACACATACACACACATTGACAGTGTTTAGCTGGGAAACTGAGATCCGAGACTTACCTGGCGATGCAAACACAGTTTGTGTGTAGAACTCTCCTAACACAAAATCTCTGCTCCTTACCCAGTGATCTCCCAAGGCACTAGCTCTTTTGTCCTCTGCCATCATTGTAATATCTGCTGAAATCTTTTGCTGTTTTCCTTCCCATGAATCTGAAGAGCACAAACAGCCTTACACTAAAATTGTTCTACTTTAGCACATAATAAAGGATCCATTCACATTCTGAAATTAATACCAGCTGTAGATGTGCGAGTGTAAAAATCATCCTCATTGAAATCAAACACAAAAGAGTCAGAGCAGTTATTTAACTGTTTCTGCCTTAAAACCAAAACCTTTATAGTAACAAAAGAAATGGTTACCTATCTAATAATAACAGGATACTTGTCCCTCTCTACAAGGAAATCCATAAAATATGCTTTCCTGCGGAGGACTCGGTGACACAAACACGCTAGCAAGGAGATTAGAAGCTTTGCAAACTTCTTGAGGAAGAGATGGCTCGATTTTTTTTTAATGGACATTTCTGTTTCCTAGCAACTGGAAAGTTCTGCACTGATCTATACCTGTCTTCTTATGGGAATAGATCAACTCAAGTGCTATTTATGGCAACTAAGCTTTGGAGGAAAGACAAAAAGACAACCTAAAGGAATTTTTATCATTTTGTTTTGATCCTGAGTGTTGGTTAAAATGACATGGTCCCAGTTCAACTTTCTTGGGTTTGCAAAGTGTAGTGATTTCAAGCATGTCTGTAATTATTAATAGCAGAAGTTAGGGTGTATTTTTAAAGTCCTTTTCTTATTTTTCTTAATCTGACCCAGTGTAATTATTGATGTCCAGACCTGCTCCAAATCTGGAAAGCCCTTTCTGGAGTTGTGTGAGGTCCTGGGATGTGACAGTCGCCTCCCCATCAATGTTACTCCAGTACTCAAGGAATTTGAAAATGTCGAATGGCAGCAGCATGTCCCAACTTGCTTATTTATGCAAATCTGGGTGAGAAATTGTGGGATTTGAATCTCCAGATCCCCAGGACCATCCTTCAACGAAATCCATCCCTCATGAAGCCTGGCAGGCCTGTCTCACACCAGCTGTTCTCAAAATATCTCACCAATAGAGCTGTACCCAGTTTTCTGCAATTCACTCGTGAAATAGAGCTCAGCCTCACACGTATGGATTTCAGAATGTCACAAGACATTCCATGGTGGACCAGGCATGCTGTCTGAATCAGCAGCTTGTAAACAATTACTTGTCTTTTAAGGGGATAATAACATCATCTGATTGATGATTTTTATCTTCCTGAAGTACTTTCTGAGTTGAAATGGGTATACATCCACTTTAGACTGCTTGCTTCTTTCTTGTCTCCCTAGCATTTTAGTCCCTTCCTAGGTTAGATACTATTTTTTAATTCATAGATAAAACAGTCCAGGACTTCTAGTAAGCAAAGGTCTGTCCACATGGTGAGCAGAGGGTAAGATGAGCAGCACATCCTTTATTTTGAGAATATTTTCTTTTATTGTGATATCATACCAATTCTCCTCTGAAATACTGTGAATCAAAAAATTCAGAAATTAATTGGATCAATTGGAAGATCATTAAATGATCTGAAATGCATTGAAAGAAGGAGCTACTTGCATTGCATGCATAATACCAATTTAGACATCATTGGAATTATATTTTTATAATTTTGGAACTAACAATACGTGTAATATGTTACAGTCCTCATTCCACAATATTAATGGTTTTTAAGAGGTTCTGTGAGCAGCTTCTTTGTGATTTGTTAGAAACAAATTATAACAGATTTCTTCTATTCTATCCAAATATGCCACAGAGCATTTCATAGAACTCATTGCCTTCAGTTTGTTTTACTAACCTGTTATTAGGGTCAATGACAATTTAATTCAGGTAAATGTCATTTATTCCTTACTTACTCCATAAAATAATGTGTTATCTACGTGGTACAGAGCATAGTCAGACACAATGGATAAGAACACAATAATTATTACAACCACAATCTAATTGAAACTAGTTTTTTTTAATCTGTCTCTGCCAATCATTCATTCATTCACTCATTCATACCATTGAATGTTGACTGAGATCATAGATAATATGTCCTTGCTGGGAATTAATGATGCGATGTTTGAGACATTCACAATGCAAGAGATGGGACGTATAAGCAGACAGATGACCAGTGTGAGAAAGGTCACATGAATAAGTGTGCTGGGGGCCGAGAAGAGCAGGCCATGATATATTAAGGACACGACAGGATTTCCCGAGGTGGGCTGTTGCCAGGGACTCATAACTGCAGTCACAGTGGCCTCCTGTGGCCACAAGGTATTTTTTACAAACTAATAACCTGTAGTTATTCTCAAATACTCCTGAAACTAAAAATACCATCAACAAATCATACGTCGTCATTTTACAAATCTTACACACATTTTCCTACCTACCCTAGGATGCAGGATGTGAAGAGGATGAAGCCAGGAATTCCTTCTCCTTGAACACATCCTTTTACTTGGAATGTTTGCTTCAAAGATTTTAGAAATTCAGCTGGTTTGGAACAAACAAGTGGTCTGTTCTTTTCCGAATAAGCCAATTCTTTCTCGCTCTTATTAACCAAATATGGTTTGTTCCCTTTTCCTCTTTGAATCCATGGTTTCCACTGTTGATCATGGAGCCTTCTGAGAGCATGAATTGTCATCTCTTTGTAATCTTCGCAATTTCTTTATATTCACCCTGTTTTCCAGACCTGAGTTTTCACTGGGAAAATTGTTCACTGAGAAAAAGCAGCATCTGTCTGAACTCAAGTAGCACCGACCCCAACCTCAAAATAAAACCAGCATCAACATCTTTGATGTGTCTTTTTCACTCTTGCTATCACTCAAAAGCTAGACCCCTAACTTTGATCAACACATATATATTCAACAATTTACTGAGCATTGAAAAGGTTCTGATTGAGTTGCTGGACACAGAGAAGCAAAATGGAAAAACAAGTCACTGTTTTTATTTTCTTACATTCCAGGGGGCCAGCAAAGAGGCAATAAACACACGTCAGGGGACAGGAGTGCTGCGAGAAGCCATCGCTGTGGAATGGAGTCGAGTCCTGCTCTCTACCTCTCAAAACACAGACACACACCCACAATTCAGTGCAGGATGGCTTCTGTCCCATTATGGATTTTCATCTTATTTCCTTAGGTCAAGAGATTCTATAATGACATTTTATGCAAGAACATGTGGCAGACATTTTCAGCAAAATTATCTACCTTAATTATTTTAAAACCAGCAAACAAGAAGTCCAGGGAGGAAAGGAAAACAAAATTATTCAAAGTCAAGAGATGCAGATATTTATCTTTCAATGATCCAACTTGATTTGATGGAAAGTTCCTATTCAAAAATGAATTTACCAGGTTCTCATTTAAAAGAAACAAGTTCCCAAACCAGACTCAACTCTGTCATATCAGAAAATAAAATCAATAATCATTTGCATTTATCTTTGTGGATACCCATGGGAAAGTGAAAGCAAATGAGAAAGAATAAATGTCTCTAAAAGAATGACAATATTTTTATGCTTGCAAATTATTTTACGGTAAGACTGTAAAGATACAAAGATTTATCTTGCACCAAAAAAAGCTATTTATTTCTAAAGTTGGATGCCACTGTTTAAAAAGAAAAATCACCCTTTTCTACACTTCAGAAATTTCCATCTAAACTGTACCTTTCAGTGGTACCCAGTGATATTGATTCTATTACTATAATGTACATTCTCTAAGCTCAAATTTGTTTATTTTTTTCTGTTGGCCAAATAGAACATCATCTAAAGGACATCATACTCAAGGTACTCAATTGCTAGATCTATGTCTTGCAAAAATAATCCCACATTCTGTAATTTTTATATAAACAGACTCCACCCCCCCCCACAGCTGTACAGATCACGCAGCCCAGCATATCCGATGGTTGAACAAGTCCCAGCACAGAAAGGCAAAGTCACGTGGTCAATGAAATGGTGCATCAAATTAATCACTAAGCACCAGGCAGGTGATCCGTTCCCTGGGGAGCCCTGGGCTCTCTGGACGCCTTTCCCCGTGAGCACCCTCACCTAGCAGGACTCTCCAGCCAAACACAAATATTCAAAGATTTTTTCCCAGTCAGTGGGGTGTCTCTCTGTTTTGGTTAATGTCTCTTTGGCTGTATAGAAACTTTTCAGTTTGATGTAATCCCAGGTGTGTATCTTTGTCCTCATTATCACTGCTTGGGGTGATGAGTCTTTAGAGATGTGTCTGAGATGTCTGTCTTGTAGGGTTTTACCTTTATTTTCTTCTATATATTTTATGGTTTCAGGTCTTATGTCCAGTTCTTTTATCCATTTTGAGTTGATTTTTGTGCATGGTGAGAGGTAGTGGTCTAATTTAATTTTTTTTTTTTTTTTGCATGTGGAGGTCCAGTTTTCCCAACACCATTTATTGAACAAACTGTCCATGTTCCATTGCATATTCTTTGCTCCTTTTTCAAAGATTAGTTGTTCATATACATGCAGTTTTATTTCTGGGCTCTCTATTCAGTTCCATTGGTCTGTGTGTCTGTTTTTGTTCCAATTATTGCAGCACTATTTACAATAGGTAAAACCTGGAAACAACCCAAATGCCCCCAAATAGATGACTAGATCGAGAAGATGTGGTACATACACACAATGGAATATTACTCAGCAATCAAAAAAGATCAACTCATGCCATTCGCAGCAACATGGATGGAGCTAGAAGGAATGATGCTCAGTGAAATAAGCCAGAAGGAAAAAGAAAAATATCAGATGGTTTCACTTATAGCAGGAATATAGGGGAACCCAAAAAGACATCAGTGTAAAAAAATAACAACAGTACAAAACCCCACAAAGCAAAACCAGACAATTATAAACCAGAGACATCCTGCAGGGAGGGGGAGGCAGAGGAGTGAGAGGGAGGGAGGGAGGAGCACAGGGGACTGGGGTGATGGCGCACGGGTGCCTTGCGGAAGGAAATTCTATGGGGAATCAATCTGAGGGGGTGGGGGAAGCAAATATTTTCTAAAAAATGTAAAAAATGATAAATGTTAAAATAAAAAAGGAAAAAAAATAAAGAAAATGAGTAACCCGAAAAAACAAACAAACGAACACAAATATTCTCTAAGCACCCACAGCAGCTAGTAATCCCAGGTCTCCCCAAGAGTCCCCGACCCCTTTTAGGGTGGTAAATGCAAATTCTCTGGGTAGTTTATCTTCTTATTCCCTTTGAAAGCAATCAAACCCCAAACGCCCCACACCTGCTTTTACAAACATTGTAGACAGCCAAACAACAACACATGGAAAAGAAATTCCACTGAAAAATAGGCCCGTGAGCCCTGGGTTCTCACAAGGCGGCTGGAAGCGCTGCCCCTGGCACGGTCGTCACAAGGGGCACAGCCACGTTGGCAAACCCCAGCAGGGAAGACTCACTGGGGAGTTTGTGACTTCTCTTCCGATATCAAACCAGCCTTGAACCTTCCCTTGGGAGGACCACACACGTGCTCATCCCCTTCAGGTGAAGAAACCATCACCAAATCAGCGCCCAAAGAGAACAGAACTGCAGGAACCGCAGCTGTGACAAGAGTCTCTCGGGGGAGGCCCGGGCAGCAGGGGCAGCAGCGCGGCCTCCAGCAGCAAAGCTGGGCAGGTTCGTGGATGTTTCTTTTGCGTAAAGACGAAAATCATGTTGTGATGCGTTTGAATATGTGCCCACAGCTTGAAGCCGGGGATTGTGCCTTAGGATAAAGAACAATATCTAACATTACCTGCAATCAGGGAAATGCAAATCAAAACTACCATGAGATACCATCTCACACCAGTGAGAATGGCACATATTAAAAAAAACTAGCAACAACAAATGCTGGCGAGGGTGTGGAGAAAAAGGAACTCTTGTGCACTGTTGGTGGGAGTGCAAACTGGTCCAACCACTGTGGAGAGCTGTGTGGAGATTTCTGGACCTACTAAACATAGAGCTTCCACAGGATCCAGCAATTCCCCTCCTAGGTATTTACCCAAAGGACACAGAAACATCCATTCCAAAGAGCACCTGCACCCCTATGTTTATAGCAGCACTGTTTACAATAGCTAAGCTTTGGAAGCAACCCAAATGCCCAAAAATAGATGACTGGATCAAGAAGATGTGGTCCATATACACCGTGGAATATTACTCAGCATTCAAAAAAGATAAACACATGCCATTTGCAGCAACATGGATGGCACTGGAAGGGATCATGCTCAGCGAAATAAGCCAGAAAGAAAAAGAAAAATACCGGATGGTCTCACTCATAGCAGGAATCTAGAAAACTTAAATAAGGGACCAGGAAAATGAATAACTATAAGAAAGTGAAAATCAAAATCAACAAACAACTATGAACCAGAGACACACTTGAGGGGGGGCGGGGAAAGGTCAAAATAAGGGGGTTGTAATTGTATGGGGAATATAAAAATAAAATTTAAATTAAAAAAAATAATAAAAGCACGCTATCCCTCCTCTGTTGCCTCCTGGGGGCTGGGACCTGCCTCGGACGAGTAAGGTTGCTGAAAACCCGGTCGTTCAGCAATCCGTTTGATGACAACAAGTGAAAAATCCCAGATCTGATGGCATTTTCCAAGCCTCGCCCCCCCACCCCAGGCCTGCTGCTCTCGGGGCGCTGCTGTGTGGCCAGGACGCGCCAGCCGGGCCCAGGGCGTCTCCCGAGCGGCCGCCGGACAGAGACGGCCCCGTCGACACCACAGCGGTGGCCCCTGAGGGTCCAGCTCCCTGGCAGCTTCCTCCGGAGGGAATCGGTGCCCGGGGAGCAGACTGCAGCCAGCGACGCCAAGGTCTGTCAGGTGCAGGTGTCCCCTGTGCTTCCCGGGCCCCGTAGAGGGGTGCACCTCTGCATAGAAATGGGGAGAGAGGAGCAGCAAACAGAAGTCAAAGCCGAGAGAGAGAGAGAGAGAGAGAGAGAGAGAGAGAGAGAGAGAGACCCTTGGCTCTTAATTAGTGATGACACATCCTTTGGGGTTCAGTCCACGTTCCCCAGCAGCTGACTCTCTCTGGGATAAAACCTTCCCTTCCCTCTAGTCCAGCGCCATCACCTTCCATGTCAGCCGTCCAGGGAAAGAAACTCTCTCTTCCGTTGACCTCATGTTCATTGCTAATGTCCTTTGGGCTCAGCCCAGTGTGTGGCCCCGGGGGGTGGACACAAAGCTGCGGACCTTCAGAGTCCCCGAGGCTCCCCCTAAATCCCAAGGGCCGGCCGGCGCGCCATCTGCTCTTCCCACAGGTCTATTTTAGACTTGCCAAGGCAGAGGCAGTGCTGAAAAATGTTGTTCCAGCTGTACCTTCTCCAAGTGACATCTGCCATAGAGTCTCCCACGCCGCAACAGGCGATCCTGGACATTTTCCTGTCAAGGTAGCACCCGCCGCCATGGGCAGAGCTGTGCATCCCTCCGAGGCAGGACGCACGGTCCCCTCCAGCCAGGGACCCTTCTCGGCGAGGGAAGCTCAACAGCATTTTGAGAATTTCAGAGACAGGAGCCGTTTCTGAGCACCAGGGAACTGACTGATGGTTCCTGACAGGAAGCAGCGCCTCGTCGGCCTCTAGGTCCACAGCACACTGCTGACCCCTTGAAACCCACCGGCGGTTTCAGACCAGAATGCTAGGATTTCAAGAGACTGCATTTTATTTTGAAAACTCGGTTTCAAGCTCAGCTCATGACATGATGTGTAGACACAGCTGTTCAACAAGTTTCAAGGAGTGGAAGGTTGAAGGACCGGACCACAGCGTTACCATGTGGTGGGATGAATTCAGCTCACAACTTTCTCTTAAGGTAAAGTGATTTTAATTAGCAGATGCTACTTTAAACCTACTAGTGCTCCTCCAATCTGTAGCTTATATTGTGTGTGTATGTGCGTGTGTGTGAACACAGCCTAGCTTTCTGCATCATACCTGCTGAGACTATGACAGGATGCTGTGGAGGCTTCATGCAAATCATAGAGAGGAACAAACCCAGGTAGACAGAACCATTGACTAGACTCTTGCTCACTCTACACAAGAGACCTGATCTTCAAACTTAACGGCACTGAAATAAAATAATCTTGGTAGCTTTTGTGGCATTCCCTTTATTTCTAGAGAATTAGGGCAGTTTCAGTGTCTGTTAAGGTCTGGCACCATTGATGTCCAAACTCAGCTCCCTGGTGTGTGGGGTGGACATGGGCCCCACCACACCAGTGTACCCATACACCTCATCTAGGATTTTTGATAGTTTTTACATGTGTCCAGGCATCCCAGGTCTATGTCTCTTGAGAATTAAAAAAGAACCAAAGATATCATAGTTTTGGGCCTGTGGCCATGAATGGGTGACGGCATTGACCTTATTTCTGCAACAAACAAGCCCTGCCTACTTAGCATTTACAGGGGAGTGTGGCTAGTGCTTGTGAATGGGTGACTCAACTGGTGGCAACATTGTTGAAGTGAGAATTATTGTATCTAAGTCTTGGTGCAAATATATCAATTATTCTTTAGGGCAGAAGCCTAGAAATAAAAATACTAGCTCAAACATTTCAAACACTTTTAAGTCTCTTGATGTATTTCCTTTAGATGATTTTAAATTCATTTTACATGTTATGTTAAAGAATAATGTTCACTTGTAAAATTGATCATAGTGAGTATTATCTTAACTCATCATTGCTTATTTAATGGGAGTAAATGTATTTCCGTGTGAATCAAGCATTTTCATTACTAATGAGTATCATTATCATTTTTATTTGCTTCCATTTTTCTTTCATAAGTGGTAAGTTCATGTCCATTCTTTTTACTGCATGTCAGTAAAAATGTTAATAAGAGTTGTTTTAAGTGAATCTTCTTTGCCATTTTTAATAAAAATGGTTTCCTATTTTGTCATTTGCTTATGATATTAATGAACCATAGTTGTTTGAACACACTATGTGGCCAAGTATATTATATATATACATGTCCGTGTGTGCATGTGTGTGTAAAAAGTGATGGAGTATAGAATTGGATCGTTGGTGCTGAACTTAATGTCATATCTACACATGTTGAGTCTCAATGATGCACACCAGATTTTTATGGTTATAATTCTGTTACTTCAATTTTGAAAAATAATATATTTGAGTTTTATACAGTGATGAAGGTTCAATGATAAACTGCAAAAAAAAATGGGAAGCTGTTTAAAACATGTCACTGTGATACTAAAACATAAGAGTTGTCATGCAGATGTGATTGAGACAGATGGGGGGGGAAATATTAGGGGGAAAAATTTGGGAAATATTTCCCAAATATCTTGGGAAACAAGAGGGAATAGGGTAAAAATGTTGGCATAGACCCAAAAGGGATAAGCAAAGAGGAGTCGCTTTAGAAATACCAAAGGAGCGTTGAGATTCGGGAGAAGAGACCAAGTCAGTTAGGGAGCGAGTCAAGTTCCTGCATCTTCATGGACAGAGCCACTCAAAGTGTCAGATCATGCAGAACTGTGGAGAAAAGCAAAGACTGAGAAAAAGGCACTTGAATTGATCTGCTATTTGTAAAACTCTCAGCTGCCACTCAAATGATCCAGTACTTTTATGATAAACCCTGGCTAATGACTCGAGCCGTCATCTGCGGTGCACCAGAGCTACGTGGAGAATCCCATTTAATGCAGTTAAGAAACTGACATTTATCACTCCATTCCCTACAATGCAGAATTTGCTAAAATAAAATATGCTGACATTGGGGAGATGGTGGAAATACGAACACTGGCTATGAAAGTTCAAAATGTGACATTTGTTGAAGAAGTTGTCATAACAGTTTATAGATACCTACTTTTAGAAATGCAATTTCAAGAAGCATTCTCCCAGAATAAGGACAGCTCCTACAACAGCTTCAATTGTGAGGTACAAGTTCTATTTGGGGGAACAAGAACTACGTACCCCAGGGGGGAAAGAATCCAACCTGTGCTTTCCATGACAGCTGCTCAGTTGACCATATACCTGTGCCCCTCCAATGTGACCCCTCACACCCCCCTCCAAAAAAAAGCTCACCACAGTCTCTCTCCAGTCACAAGCCCTGGTCTCATACTTAACTAAATCTACACAACACGGCTTCTGAACAAGAACTGACTGACATCACAATTCCTTACATCCTTCATCCTTCACATGCCTTTAGATTTCTGCCTCCACCCAAATCATCCTTGAACAGATGATTCTTGACATCTGTTAAAAGATTCAATGCATTTTATTCATCCTAATGCTAGTTCACTTCTGCATGCTCGCCCTAAGAACTGGTTCTTGCCTTGGTTGCCAGCACGCCATGGTTTTCTTGTCCTCCCCCCTAGCTGTTCTTTGCACTCTTTAATGGGTCCCAACCTGCTTTGTCTTCTTAGATTGCCAGGCTTTTCCGAAGTTATGCATTTTAATTTCCTTCTCTCTCTCCACACATTCCACCTCCATCCCACTGGCAACGTTACATATGACAAAGATTTATCCCATGCTGTCTATGGTAAGTTTCAAGAAAAAGTTACACGAACAAACGGCCAACTATTTTTAAGGATTTGCCTCAAGATGCATTTACTTCCCGATGTAGTCATTCCAAATCCAGCACCTGGTCTGCAGTGTGGAGATTCCTCACGCTTGTTTTTATTCATTTCCCGAGATAAGCACAAACTAAGGGAGAAATGGTCCTTGTAGGTTCTTGAGAGTTCTGACTGCTGACCCCACAATTCCAGGTCTCCCAGGTGGTGGGGGCAGCAAGATAATGACCAGGATGCAATTAGAGCACAGGAAAAGGGGTTTCGGTGATTATTTTTTAAGATGTATTTATTTATGCATAGAAGAGCTGGGGTACAGACCAGAGATGTGGGGGGCGGGGTGTGGCGGTGAGAGGATTCACCAGAGACTGACTGAGTCAACCTAACAAATGGTAAGTTTGTTACCTCACCAGAGTCAGCCTAACAAATCCTTGGGATCCAGCCTCCTAGTTCAGTTACCTGCCCGTCACCTGGTGTATCATTACAGCACTCCCTTGTGCTGGCTGTGTTCCCACTCCCAGAACACAGTTTTGTGTTCATTGAGTCCTGTTTGTAATGGAGAGGCTTTTATAAGAAAAGACATCTGACCTCTTACTGAGATTCAGGAAGCAGCCTCATTCTGTTACCAGAACGCTGAAAGATCACTTCTGAAATGGGTTGCTCGGGGAAATGCTTGTGAAAGTCTCCCACATCACCTGATCAGTGGCAATTTTATTAGTGCAGTGCTATTTTTTGCTTTACCCTAAGTGCTGCCTGACATTTTCTTTGTTTTTGAAAAAAAAAAAGATTTATATTTTTATTTATACAAGAGCTGGGGTGCAGGCCAGAGGCGCAGGAGGGTGAGAGGATTCACTAGAGGCAGAGGGGGGAACAGAACAGGCAGACTGAGTGAAAGCACTGCTGAGGGGAGCAGCGGGCACAACAGGAGAGGTCTGCTCGCCATGTGGGAACTCCCTGGCAGGCCAGAAATCGGACCCGCTCTGCAAAGGCTGCGGACAGCTTCATAGTGATGTGCTCAACCCGCTGCACCACCAGGGAGGCCTGCTGCCTGACATTTTCAAAGGCTCGCTGTGGAGCACCCTTGCTTCTTACCTGCCGTTTGAGCTCGACTTTTGACACATTTCCAATAAATTTCTTGACTTGTCTCCAAAAAACTTTTTCATTTGCGTACCCTCAGCCTATCTTAACCAAAAGGATCCCCGAATAGGATCTCGACAGTCACTCCAATTTCTCATTTCCATTATTTTCTTGCTCCTCCATTTTCCTCAAATAGACTTTAGATGTCTACTTAGCAGATTCTACCCATTCATTCAAATCCAGATTCATTGACATTATCCTTTTAAAATTTAATTTAATTTTTCCCACATGATCCCAGGTGTCCCCTCATGCCTCCTTCCCTCTTAACCTCACAGTCCTCAGTGTGTCTATTGATGTTCACTAGTTTTTGAAAGGGTTTTACTTTGTCCAATTATTTGTAATGTGAATGACCAGTATTTGTTTTTGTCATTTTGACTTACTTTGTTGTACATAATTCTCTCAAATTCCCTCCATTGTGTTGAAAATGGCTGCATTTAATACTTTATCCTGGCTGTATAATACTCCATGGTGTGCATGGAACCACATCTCACTGATCCAATAGTAATGGGTCATTACCATTATCTTTTAGAACTTTCCTCTTGATCTCGGCTTAGATAAAACATAACATTGCTATAATTACTAATATTACTTGAATAAATACAATCTACCACAACATGCCTCAGGAGATTTAATATACTTAACATAACCTCCTTCTGGAGCATCACCATCTGGACAACTCTAGCTTGTTTCATGTACTCTTGCCGCACCCAGATTTCTAAATCTCTTCAGACCACATCATCTCCCTCTTCAAAGTCTTTCTTGGGTCCCAGTTACTCTTGAAAGGATAAGCTCAAGTTCCCCAATTGCTGATTCAACCTTCCCGCTCACAGCCTGATCTTCCCCCAGGCCTGTGGACACACACAGCACATCTTTCGAATTCAGCGTGGCATCCACCACACACGCCTCTCGTTTTCCCAGGGCTGTGTCTCTGCTCACACTGCTCCTTCCACAGCTCCCTTCCCACTTCTTCACCAGGTCTTTCTGTCTGTCTTGAGGGATGACTTCATGTCCCAAATCCATCTTCGGCAACTCCTGTCTCACATGACTTCACTCACTGACTGTGCGAGCTCCCTTGGCATCATTCATTTGGAACCAAACAATATGAAGAACTTTAGTGCGTGGGGGTTGTATTTATTTCTTCTAGAAATAACTCAGAAGTTACCCAAGGACAAGGAATATGTATTTTGCATCCTTGTCTAATGCAGCTACTATTTTCGGCATGACAAAAAGACAAGTCATGGTTTCTTCCTTGGGTTGACTTTTGTTGCCGCCTTCCCTCCCCTTGAGTGAGTAAAGATCTGGAAGCTGCCTGGGAAGAGAATGGGCTGTTGACCAGGAGAGTCACAGATCTGCTTAGAGTCAATGAGTGTTTTGAACAAAACACCAGCTCCTAACCTTTGTGTGTTCTGGAAAATATTAGGTTTTTCAGTTACTATAAACCAAATACACAATTCAGCAGAATTTACTTTTCAGTCCCCTATTTATTTTATTTTAATTCTGGGGTTACATTTTACTCCTCCATCTGGGCACAAGTTCCACTCACCCGGCACCAAACCACCAGTGCAGATACCCCTTCTCCCCTGCTCCCCCAGCCTCTCTTTCCTCTCTGGTAACCAGTAGATTCTTTCGTTAAGTCCAAGATTTGTTTTTGCTGTATTTTGCCTGCACGCTGTATGTTTTTTAGTCGTTTCTACTCCACAGGTAAGTGAACCACCTCATATCTGTCTTTCACTTTCTGACTTATTTCATATACATCATCACCTGGAGATCCATCCATCTGCCCCCTGCAGGTGGACATTCTGTCCAGTGCAAGTTGGTGCAGTGTATGGAAAACAGCAGGGAGATTTCTCAAGAAAATAAACACGGCGGGGCCTACCTGGTGGTGTAAGGGTTTGAGATGCAGCCTATGAGGCTGTCCACAGCCACTGCAGCACAACTTTGATCCCTGGCCAGGGAGATGACCCACATGGTGCAGCAGACCTCTCCTGCCTCGCCCGCTGCTCCCCTCAGCAGTATATTTCCGTCGATCTGCCTGTTCTGCTCCCCACTTTGTCTCTGGTGGGTGCTCTCATACCTGTGCCTCTGGCCTGAACCCCAGTTCTTGTATTCATGAATAAATAAATCTTAAAAAAAAGGAAAAGAAAAAAAAGGAAACATGGAAATTCTGTATGATCCAGATCTTGAAAGCCAAGCTTTGTTGAAGTGACACAAAGTGACACATTTGGGGCCTCCCCGGTGGCGCAGCGGTTGAGCGCTGGGCTGCGAAGCTGCCCGCAGCCTCTGCAGTGCTGGTTCGATCCCCGGCCACCAGCATGCGTCCCACATGGCGCGCAGACCTTTCCTGCCGCCTGCTGCTCCCCTCAGCAGTGTGCTTCGGTCCTTCTGCCTGCTCTGCTCCCCGCTCTGGCTCTGGTGAATTCTCTCACCCTCCCGCGCTTCTGACTGTACCCAGTGCTTGTATACATAAATAAATAAATAAATAAACCTTAAAAATAAATAAATAAATAAATAAATGCGTCTTTTTTTTTTTTTTTAAAAGACACATTTGTCTCAAGTCCTTTAGCTTCCACTTAACAAAGGAAAAGACCAGAGATCAAATGAAAGTTACCCCCATGTGTGGTCACCTGCAAGGGACAGGTGTTCATAGACCACATTAACAGGAACCCCTGGATCCTGACCTAGCCTGGCCTTTCAGAGACGGCCAGGGACCATGGAGGTGTCAAGAAACTGATCAAGGGATCAAAGGCACCAGCCTGGAATCCTTTCGAGGACAAGAAGTCCTTCTCCTCCGCACCTAGAGTGGTGTTAGTCACAGTGACACCCACTTTGCACCCCCAGACTCCTTTGGGACAGGAGGTAGAGAAGCTACAGATTTACCGAGAGACCACGTGATCTGAACTTTATAACCCCTGAAAGGAAATTTGAGCCCAGAACAGCAGAAAACTTTCATGGAACGGAAATTTTTGAAACTGGAGGAGACTCGAGGAGCTGTCCTAATTTCTTCAGCACCCAGTGGGGTGGGGCCGGTAGGCTAGACCTGATCGAGCGCCGACTCTCAACAGTCAGCGCATTTCCTCTGCACATCTGAGTGACTGTAGTGGGATTTTGACACTGGTGTGAATCCATCCACATTGCCACATGCTGCGGGCGTCTTGCATATAGAACAGAGTCAATGAATATGTATCAAGTTGCTTCTTAAAGGATTTTGCTAATGCAGAGAATTCTAAAGAGTATTCCAAGAGTGAGCAGATACTAAAAGCAATCAAAACCAAGATGTACTGAGGAAGGTCAATGAGAAGCCCTTCTAGCTTCACAGCTGTGGCTCCAGGGGTTACATGTAAGACACCCCAAGCATTAGGCCAATCATGGTGGTGTGCATGGACAGGGGTCCCAACTGCACCCACTTCCTTGGGCACTGGGGGCTGGGTCCTGCTGAAGCCGATGATAGTGTTCCCCCACTTCTGCACACCTGCTCCCCAACTGTCTCTGCTCCACTCCTTCCCATTGATTCACCTGGTCCTTAGTGACATGCTGGACTGAGAGAGGCTGGCCCCCAAGTTCCACCTATTTGTGTGCTGTCACCCCCACCCAGGAAGCCCGGACACACTGACGGGGGAGGGACTGTCCACAGGCTGCTGAGCGTCCGTGGGTACTCTGCCTTTTCTATCCAGACACTGTCTGGTGTCCCCAGGGCAGGAGAATGTCTTCGACATCCCTCAGCCTTGGGGAGAGGTGCTAGTTCTCTGGCTGTGTTCTTACGGCAGTGCCCAAACACAAACAACTGAAAATAAAGATGAGGAAGATCATGAAGATAAAAAGAAGAAGGTCGAGACCACTACCTTCGGCACACCTAGGTACGCCTCTTCTTTCTAGGGATCTAGTGATCACTTCCCCGTCTCCCTTGCTCCTGCCCCAAGGGATCTTTGCTATTAATTTTTAGAAAAAATGGATCCCTAATGACCTGTGAAGGGTCATAGCAATAGCGCAGGCTGGGAAAAATGACAATCGGGGTAAAGAAAAGCTTTTTCCCAGTGCGTTCAGTCAGTGACTTCAGGTGCAAAAGCTCCACAGGTCAAATCTGCTCAAGGAGCGTGCTGGGCCGGCGGAGCCCGGCTCGCCAGAGCTTGTCCTTCCACTTCTGCAGCAAAGTGAGGAACCGGACACTTAGTTTTCAGGGGGAGATTATTTTCTAATTGCATGGAGTGTGGGGGCGGCCTCAGCCCACGCCACCCAGGGTCCCCCAGGACCCGGTCACTCTTCTTGCCGAGCTGTCGTGGCTCAGGGTTGCGTTCACTCTGCATTTCATTCTCACAGGTTCCAGCGTGACCTCTGCGTCTCGGGGCTGGGGTGCTGACAGCGCCCAGAGTCGCTCAACGGGCGTTTTACAAGATGCAAGGAACACCGGAGAGGATTTTTATGTGCAAGATAATTTTCTGTAATCTTTGAAACCAAAATAGATAAAACAGCCCACGGGCTGGTGTGAGAGGGAAAGCTGGCAGAGGGCACGAGAGTGGGAAGAAGGCCAGCTTGAAAAAATGGGGGCCTCCTCTTCCCCCCAAGTGGCCTATGAAGACAGGAGTCGTGCACGGAGTCCGTGCGGCCAGACACACGAGGCCACAGGCCAAGTGCTTAGAAGGCCTGTCAGTGGCCAGAAAGAGCGCAACAGAGCGGGCACGGGGCGTGCTAGTGTGAGCGTGGAGCTCAGCTATGGAGGTCTGGGCTAGAATCCAAAATGTGCAGACACGCCCCCGCCCCCACAAAAGCCCTCCCCGAGCCCCGTCAGCTGTTCTTCTGAGACCCCATCTCTGGCGAGGAGCTCAACAACACTCAGTCCATCCAGGCCTGGAGAGAGGGAAGGAAGGTGGAAATTATTTCCTAAAATGAGCTCTCAGTAGCTCGGGGCCTCGGTAGCAACTGCAGAGATGTGAAAATACAGGCAACCTCGGAAACAGCAGCCACAGTCCTTTGCACATATGGAAACCTGCACGCTGCATTTACACTTCCAGGGGCCTCACGCGAGACGTCTTTTGTGTATTTCCAGGAGACTTCCAGACCCGTACGAACACCAGCCACCAGAGACACCCACAAGGGTATCGGCTTCGAGGTCTTTCCCTGATAATAGTTTATTAACTCCTCGTGGTCAAGCCCTCTCTCCAATTAGAGGGAAGAGGCACTTGAGGTCAGGGGCCCTGGCTTCTTTCTGCCCCCCACAGCCCCGCAGGAGCATCTGGCAGATGTCGGTCCTGAGACTTGGATCACGTCCTTCAAAGTAATAGAACCAGGCAGAGTTTATGACCTGCCGCTTTTGGGGAATAAAATAAATGAAGGAACCAACTGTGTATGGTGAAGGTCACCCCCTAATCCCCATTCAGGGCAGGAAAGAGAGAGAGGCTCAGACTTCACCAATGTTTAATTTGTGTCAGGACTGGGTAGCCTCTATCAATGTAATTTAATGCAGAATCAGATTGGTGTCTGAACACTGAATAATTCATACAGAACTTACATAAATGTATTTCCATTCGTGCTGCATCCTGCACATTTAGGTTAACTTGGGTTTTGGTCTTTATCCTTTAAAAAAGGCACTCTTATTAAATTAAGCATAAATGTGTTATTTTAAAATGGACTTGTGATTCCACAGGAAAAGATGTGCTGTGTCATCTCAGCACCACGGCTTGGGCAGCCTGCATAATTTAGATGGTTAAATGTGGTCAGTGCACCACGGCTTTGGAGCCTTGACACATGCTCCAAATGTCCAGGCAGAGGGTGTGCGTTCCTGACGGAGGAAGGAACCCGACTGTTATGTGGAGAAGTTAGTCTTGCATTATTTAAAAATATGTCTTGTCTACTTTTACCCCACCTGATTGAGAAATAATGTACGTTAATAACATTCACTCATTTACAAATGTATGAGCCTGTGTCTCAAGTATATTTAGTGAAACCATACCCGCGATTCATAATTACATTGTCGTCACCCCTTGAAGCCCAGTACTCACTAGCAACACAAACACCCCCTCACCCCCAGCGTACTCCACTTTGGGCCTCCGTCTGCCCCTGTCGATGGCCCAACCCTGACTGATGGAAGCTCAGACCTTCAGTGAGTGGCTCCCCCACGTGGAGCCTCTGGCTGAATGGACATACCACACTTCATTTACCCCTTCACCTGGGACAGACATCCACATACTTTGCACTTTTTGTCTACCTCTTGTCTACGTCTTTTTTTAACCAGAGGCATTTTCAGAATTTATAAAGCTTTTGCTTTCACACTTCACATGTGTGAAAAGCTGCCTCTGCCCCCTGCAGCAGGGGGGCTTCCTCTCCTGGTCGGACAACTGCCCACGTCAGGGTGGCGGTGACCCCACCGACCCACTGGCTTCTCCAAACCCCTGAGGCGTCCTCAAGGTTTCTTCTTGTCTCTTTCATAGGCTCAATCCATTCCACCAATAATGTCTTCACAATGTGATGAACTAAAAATAAGTTCTTCTCAAATTTTAACAAAAAGAGCCCTCAGCACGCTGGTTAAAAAGTGTTTCTTTCTTCAGTCACGCTGTGCCACGCCCTTGGGGAAGACACGCTGTGTTTCGGTTGTTCCACACTTGGAGCCACCTGGCTGCGGAGCATCTGGCTGCTTTTCTGTCCTAAGGTTTAAGAGACGTGACTAAGGAGCGCTCCTTAAAGTGCAAACTTGAGCCAAGCAAACCAAAGGGAAAAACAGAGGCAAGAGCCCAAACTACAAAACCTAGTTAGTTGGCTCTGTTTGCTTGCTATGTTTTTTTTAATAATTTCTTCATCATAAGCAATTAATCTTATAGGTTAATTGGTTACTCTTATCTAGAGATGGAATTTTTAATACACACACGTTCAGATGGTATTATCCACGTTAAGTGTTTGGTTTTTTTTTTTTTTTTTAAGGATTTATTTATTTATGCATACAAGAGCTGGGGTACAGGCCAGAGATGCAGGGGTGAGAGGATTCACCAGAGACAGAGTGGGGAGCAGAACAGGCAGATGACCGAAAACACTGCTGAGGGGAGCAGAGGGTGAGACAGGAGAGGTCTGCTGCGCCATGTGGGTTGCTCCCTGGCAGGCCGGGGATCAAACTCATGCTGCAGAGGCTGCAGATTTCTTCTTAGTGTGGTGCTTAACCCCTTGCACCACCAGGGAGGCACATGGTTCAGTTATTAAAGCAGCTTTTTGGATTCTTTATTTCCTTCCCTCCTCCTTTCTGTCTTTCCTTTCTCCCTCTCTCTTCCCTACTTTTGTTCTTCGTCCCCCCACCCTACCCCTTTTATTCTCTCTACCCTCTCCCTTGCTGCCCTCACGCTCCTCCCCAGCACGGATCCCCAGAGACTGTCCCTGAGAAGTGAGCTGGGCTCTCACTGTACCCTAATTATACTTTATTTCTGGGCAACTGGATGTCACTGGGGAGAAGCAGCTAATGCAGGGAGGCACCTCCCATCGCCTGAGGAAAGGGACCACTCCCGATAGCGGATGGGCTGCACCGATGCAGAGTCTTCAGGGCCAGCAGGTGAGGTGACTTAATCCCAGAGTGCAGAAAATTGAGCAGATGGCCAGCTGGCGGGACGAGGCTGAAAAATAAGATAGAACAAAGTGGTTAAATCCGAGAGAAATTCTTCCTTCACACGTGACAGAAATCAGGAGGCGAGCCATCTAAGGCCAGTTTGGGAGGACCCTGTGTCACCGAGGGCAAGGCTGTGCTCCTTCTATTCGGCCATCCCAGCATTTGTTTCCCTCTCCAGAGCAACTGACGGCGCAAGGTGGCTGCAGAAGAGCAGCCATCGTATCTGTATTCCAAATTCTAGGGATGAGAAAGAGGACGAAAAAAGCAGCATGCCTTGTAGATGATTTGGCATTTTTTAAACTTACCTTTCCTGCTGCCACAAACAATCTGTTCACTTACACTGAATTAGCTAGAATGTGGTCACATGTCCACAACTTCTGCAAGGGTGTTAGGAATGTAGTCCCTTAGCTGGTGTCACAGCTGCCCATATTAAACCCAGTGGTGTGATGAAGAAGCGCCTGGAATCTCTGGTAATTCAGGTTTTATGCTGGTGGGTCCCTGCCCTGCCCTCACAGACTGGGGAAGTCTATACAATCATTATGGTCGTGAGTTCTAACAACCTCCACGTGTGTAAATCTTTTCCACACCTCTATAAGAAAAATGAAATTGAGTTGACTCTCAAAATATGTATCATAAATTATGAATGATATAGGTGTACTATCATACAGCTGTATTTTTAAATTATAAATTACATGCAAAATAGAAATTTTTAAATAATAAGATTGAATGTAAATACAAGAGATTCATATCTTTTCCCACCCAACGCCAGTGGGTTATTTGATGCATCAACTTCCCTATGGAGAGGCCTTGAACAAAGATACTGTGAGAAGTGGGCCGAGTCAACACTTAGAATAGGCAACCCTTCTATTAGACTCCTGATAAAAATAGTTTGTGGTCTTGCAAGTCTAGCAGTCTCTTTGTGAAGACAAAAATATTAAAAATAATTATAATTCAGTGATAAGTGCAACAATCAAGTTATGTGCTAGGCATGGAGTTAGTGATGAGTATGTCTCAGAGAAGAGACACACGAAGGAGATGATGTTATGGAAAAAACTGAAGGAGGACATTTTCTCCCTGATGAAGCGGTTGCCAAGAAGAGAGATCGTTAAGCATAGAAATATCCCTTTTTGATGCGATTCTCCAACTGAGCTCCCAAATGTAATTCTATCATCTTAACATCAGTTTTTTTAACTATGGGAAGAATGTGGCTCAGCAGATCTCTAAACTGTATTCATCTTGCATAACCGAAACTTCATGCCGATTAATTAGCAACTCCTCTGTTTCTCTTCCCCTGGCCTCTGGCAACCTCCGACTGGGGGAGTCTGACTACTCCAGATACCCCTTAGAAGTGAGATATACATGCAACTGCACGTCACTCAACCTCTAAGAAGGGCGTGCTGCAGTAGGCCAAAACGCAGGCCACCCTCCTCACGGCTCCTGTCAGTGCTGGGAGGTCCAGGAGCTGCCATCTTAGCAGTCCTGGGGAGAGAGCGAAGGAAAGACCCAACACCAAATAGTTGCTTCTCTTCTTTCCTCTCTAAATATCTCTGGTCTGCCATGAAATTGTGACTCATGATTAATATTGACTGCCCATGAGTTTCTGGAAGAAAAGAATGGATTTTGGTGAACAAACACGTAGCCGTGTATCACCATCACCGTGCATAATATGGTTTTATTTATAAATTCTTGGAAACCTCAGTGGAGTAGATGAAAGTTTATTTCACTGAGGAGTAAATATAAATATTGTGCCTCTTCCACCTGTCTCTCCACTTGACTTGCTTCCCTTCAGAGTGGCACACCAGGCATGAACCTCACTAATACACTTAAATTAACTGGAAAGCCGTTTGAAAACAGCTCTGCCTTTCTTGTTGTAGTTCTGTTTTCCCAGGGAGAAAACCTGCGGTTCCTTACAGAAAAACAACTCTCTTTTGATTCTGGACTTCAATTCACACATCCCACCTAAAGTTCAAGGACTGTATTTTTTTTTTAAATGCTAGCTAAACTTTAAAGCGAGACATTGAGGAAGAGTAATTACTTTGGAATTGATTCAGCTTTTCAAGTGGAGTCTCACTTTGGAGAAACAATTAAACTTTTCCACTTCTGGGCCTTTGCTCCTGCAGTAATTGGGCATCAGAATTCTCTGGGATGTGCTTGAGAAAGGAGGCTGAGCTGGACCCTCAGAGGCCAGGCTCCTGCAACATGCTTCCCCCACTGCTCCACGTACTTCTGCAGATGACTCTAAATTACGAGACCCTCTGTGATGTCGGGCTTGGCATCGAGAGCTACAAGGTATTTTTGCGCAGTTAGCTGATGTTTCCTAAGGCCATGTGGACTTGATGTTTGCAAATCCATAAATACTCAGCAGGCAGAAGGCCTGCGAAGCAAATTCCAAAGTCCAAAAGAACAATTTCCCATTCAGAGCTGCATGAGAAGCAGGTGGACACAGAGATGGTTGAGCTCAAGGGTCAGCGGGAATCCGAAATTAGGGGATGTGAGTCCTACACCCTGTCATTTGGGATATATCTGGCCATGGAAACTTTTCTTTGTTGTTGCTTCTCCCTAGATATTTGGGACAAATTATATCTGTAGCCAGAAAACATTCATAGGGGTAAAAACATGAGTTTATATATTATATGAATGGGAGGTGATCTTTACATGCTAAGATAGTCTTCTTCGCTTTGGGATTGTTAGCTACTGTTAAATTAATTATTTCTAGGGTTAGTGCCTCAGAGTTTTTTCTATATTTCTTTTGGCTAGGTCAATTTGAAAGGCTGGTGATTTTTTTTTTTTTTTTTTTTTACAATGGCCCCAATCTCCAAATCCCCACCCCCTGTCTGGGTCCATTTGCTTTTCTATAGTGAGTTTAATGACTATGCTAATCATTTCTACAGCGTCTTGTGATGTCTCCTTCCCAAAATTCATGCTCTATGGCTTCCATCAAAAAGATGCAGAAATTCTAAATTTCTGGAGAATACGCCAAGTCAGGAGCAGCACTAGCTCAAGGATGGATAACAGTGTCAGAGAGGAAATATCATCTTCCCTCTACCTTTCTAGATTCTTGGCTAGGATCCCATAGAAATAAAAGACAGATTTACAGGAGGGGGGAAAAAAACCAGAAGTATATATATAATATGGGGGAGACCCAGGGAGACTGAGTGTCTTCCTAAAAAGGCCAAAGACTCAGCCTTGTCTCCATCTAAAGACAAGAAAACATGAGTGTGGGAGGGAGGGCCTGGGAGAAAAGGCTTCATAAACAAGGGTCATGTTGTAATGCAGATCTAATCTCTGTCTTCTCTGTTGTTAAGACTTCCTAGAGGTTTGGGAGGACTTCCCCATCCTGGTACTGACTGGGCCATGCCCTAGCTCGGGGAGATCTCCTCTATAAATGTAAATATCTCTCACAAAAGGTAACTGCAGCTCAGTTTTCAGAATGCACCATTGTCTGCAGCCTAGACTAACCCCAAGCACAAGAGAGATATTTGGGGGTGGCATATTCTGCTCCCCACCAACGGTACATCTAAGAAATAGAAAAATTAAAATAAATAATAAAAGAGGTTATTCAGGTTAAATGATAATCCATTAAGAGAACATTTCCATTAACTCCAATTAACTTCTGAAGTTATTATTGCTTTAAACTTCCCAGAAGCATACACTGGGCCGACGGGGAAGCCCCTGCTGGCTGAATGAAGGCAGGCAGGGCTGGACCCTCAGAGCCCAGGCCTCTGAGGGTCTCATGGCCTCTGAGGGTCTCACCCTGGACACACACACATTCCTGGACGGGCCTCTGGTCCGGGACTAAGACAGGTCTGCTTAGACAGGCCGCGCACACCACGGGCAGTGTCATCTTTGTGCTCGCCCTCCGCTGCCAGCACACAAAAAGGCAAGTCGATTAGAAACCGACTTTTTTAACAACAAAAAGTTAATGCATCAACCAAAGAGAAGCGCAGCATGAATTTTTAATCAGCTTTGGAAGCAGGATGTCAAGATGTATTTTGCAATTAATATTGCATTTTATTTCATTTGAGATCAATATGGGGGGGGCTGTGAGTGGAGTGTGGGTGTGAGGCCTGCCTTGTGCACACGTGACTGGCTTTTTCCTTGTCGCTGCACCCCTCCAGCCCGCTCTGGGCCAGGCAGGCCGGGCCAGCTCGTCTTACACTAAGCCTTTAATCGCGTTTTTAAAAATCAGCGCACGGTTTTAGAATTTGCGCTCATTGGACAAGATCCAGTCATCAAAGTAAGATTTTAGAATCTGAGTTTATGGGAAGTTGCCTCATTTTTTTCCCTGCTTGAGAAATAAGGGCGCTTGTGAAATTCACCAGCCCCCTCTGGTGGCGGCTGAGCTGGGAAGAGGCCTGGAAGAGAGAGCAGAGTCTGTTCACTCAACAGCAGCCCGTCTTAGAATTATCCAAACGGTTTCCATAGATGCCTAGTTTGATTTAAAAAAAAAAGCAAAGCTAATTTTCCTCTAAGACGCCTGAACAGAATAGACACGAAGCGGCTCTGGGCCTTGGGGGAGCCAAGTCCCCTTCCCTGGACCCGAACCTCGACTCCAGGCCGCAGCTTCAGCGGGTGGGGCTCGTGGCCAGGCCAGAAGTCCAGTTGCGGGCTCCTCCCTGCCCCAGGGGGATGGCCCAGGCCCCAGTGCAGGTGGCCCAGTGATGGCACCTGGCGAGGCCCCACGCGGCCGCCTCCGGGGCAGCCGTGCCAGGCGCCACTGTGGACAGTGTCACCCCCACGAGGAGCAGCCAGGGCACCCGAGAGGACGCTGAGGGGGGACCTGGCCCCGCCATCCCCCTCCGCTCAGGTGTGCAGGTGCACCTGCACCCACACAGCACACGGCGCGCTCAGGTGTGGGCGTTGAGCCCGTGGTGTCCAGCCTTGAGAGACGTTTCTCTGAGTAAAAAATAGATCCTGCTCACAGCAATCCCATCAAGACGCAGCTCTGACAGCACCTCTAGGCCTTTGCTTTTTAATAGCTCGTTATACTTTGTTTATTTTTATTGATGGAAGTGACATTCTAAACCTGAGTGTCGCAGGGGTTCCTCTTAAAATATCCACATGCGCATCTGTTATAGAGCAGCCCCGATACTGAACGGTGTCCTGGCTGTGGGTCCTCACCCGCGCGCTTACAAGGGACTTATGAATACTCCACTACAGACACGCACGAAAGGGTAATAAAAGGTTTATTTACAAGGGAAAAGGAAAGAAGGAAAATGGACAACTCAGGGAGAAAATAGGGAAATAAAGTCTTTAATGCGCCCTACCCCATCCGCCGACCTGGAAACCCAAAGGCACTCCCCGAGCTGGCCGGATGCTGGTGTTATAGGACAGGGAGAGGGGCAGCCCAAGCCCCGCAAACCTGCCTATTCTAAATGGGTTCTGCCATCCGCCGCATCAACACAAAACATAGGAGACTTTAATGGGAAGGAACTTTAATAAAACTAGGAAACAATACAGGTAAGGCAAAGAGTCTAGTTTCTAAATGAAGCACCCAGAGTTACCCGTCCCCTCGTGGGTAAAAGTCCATCCAAATGGGATTGGCCCAGAGCAAGGCCCCAAAGCCTGCCATGAGTCTAAAGCACCTTCCAGTGGGGACCCACAGCAAAGGGTCAGAAACAACCAGACAAGCCCGGAAGGAAAAGAGCAAAATCAACATCAAGATAAAAGCTGCCATGGTCACCTCCCCACGGGTCTCACCCACATCTGTGTCACCCAGTCCACGACCAAAAGACAAGCGCAGTTTCTTTACGTGTCTCTAGGCTCCATGCGCCTCCTCCAGGTCTCCTGGCTCCATCCTGCTTCCTTCCTTCCTTAGTCTCTTCTTCTGCTTCTCCTCTTCCTGCTCTGCTCCACCCTTCCTTGGGTGGGGCAGGGAAGCTGGAACCTCCCCCTTTCCTGGGGACCACCCTGTTACACTGGGAGCTGGCGGGGAGCCAAAATGGGGGACCCCTCCGAAGCCCACGTGTCTGTCTTTATACCAACCTGGCTGCTGAACCCCTCCCTCAGGTCCCAGCCCCCTTCCCTTGGGTGGGGATGGGATGTGGAGTTCCCAGTGTCTTTGGCTTTGGCCTGGGGTGGGGGTGGAGTCCACAAAGCCTGTATGGGATTAGCTTTAGGACAGCCTTTTCCCCCTAACACATAGACCACCTCAAATTCACCACTAAAATCCAATTGCGTTTAAGGAAATTTTTGATAGGTAATTCATATGGTTTTCAAGCAACTATTTGAAGAAATTCTGTTTCTATGCAGATAGAGAGGCATTGGGATGCAGATGTGTCTATACATAGGTAGATACAGTCTAAGTACATGTATGTCTATATATAATATATATAGTTTTTATAAATGATGTTTAATATGTTACCTGAAGAAATTGTCATCCCTCACCTCCTATATATGAGGAGATAATATGTACACAGACGTACATCTCTACAGCCCTCTCTAGGGCACAGTTCTGGACCACATCGTCTGGTGAACACTGCAGTTGAGCAGATGGAAATGGCCGCTTTCGGGCCTCCCTGGTGCCTCGGAGTTTCGCCTCAGCACCATCACTGCTGAGGCCTGAGATCGATCCCCGGCCAGGGAGTTACCCACATGGCGCAGCAGACCTCTCCCGTCTCCCCGCTGCTCCCCTCAGCAGTGGATTTCAGTAGATTTGCCTGTTCTGTTCCCCACTCTGTCTCTGTTGTATCCCCTCACTCCCACACCCCTGGTCTGCACCCCAGCTCTTGTATGCATAAATCTTTAAAAAAAAAAAAAAAAGAAAGAAAAAGAAATGCCACTTTCCTCCACAGTCAAAACTGAGTGGAGAGTAATGGGGTGCAGTCTCCACCCTATCATCCTTGGTGTGTTCTTCCCCTGTGGTCTCTCCTGCTTTCCTCCCACCTGAGATTCTAACCAGCGCACCCCCAAATCCAGACAATTCTACTAGTAAGTGAAAAATAGAGACACCAAACAAAAGAACTGAAAAATAACCAAAACAAGCCTAGAAATAGGACTGCGGCCCTGAGACTACTAGAGGGGGCTGAGGGGGCACAGGGAGGTGGGGTGCGATGACTGCCGTGGAGGACTGTGGTGTCCTGGTGTTGGGCGTGGTGTGGGAACATACGCCCAACGAGATTTATTCTAACCCACACACAACGTTGGAAGCCAAGGTGACCTCAGCAACAGCAACAGGAAGATGGCGCTGCAGCTTCTGTCTACTTCAGAGCAGTTTCTCTCTGCTTACCCCTCAGGGCACTCCAGTGGTAGGGTTCTACTCCCCAAGGCTTTTATAATCTTCCATTTTCCAATCCAAAAGATTGTATGCAAATACTGCCTTTCGGAAAACTAGCATTAGGCCTCCTCTTCCTGAAGTTCACCCTTAGGTGACCTCTGCATCTGGGTGGCCCAGACCTTCCCACCTCCTCATCCTGCCAGAGGGTTTCTTTTTCAGTAGTTGCTGGATTTACCCCACCAAAGTCCCGAGGAGATTCCTTTTCTGTCTCCTCTGATGTTCTCAGAAGTCACAGGGAATTCTCCCAGGGCATGCGAGTGCCCCCACCCCACACCTCCCCCCCAAAATCTTAACACATCAAGAGGTTTTTATCTTTGTTTTTCTTTTTGTTTTTGTTTTCCTTTTCCCCTTTGCAGACATCCTTGCCTCTTCTCAGTTTGACAGCCACTAAGCCTCAAAGGGAAAGAGAATTAAAGATTTGGCTCAAAGACAGGCTTTCCAGTAAGTGAATAAAAACAGTGCAGATGTGTGGCCCTTGGGCTGCTGAGGAGAGGTCATCGGTGCTCTCAAAGTAAATATATTTCATGATGTTTTATGAGACCTTTAAAACAACTCCTGTTATTCCACAAATCATTTTATTAAGTAACTGGCTCCCTTTTTGATACTAAATTTTGCTTGTTAAAATGTGCATTTAGCTTTCAATAGTTGGACAGAAAAAAATGAGCATAATTTTATGTCAAGAGCATATTGATTGGTTCTGGCAACATGGAGTAGCCACATTCCCCCCCTGTCCATCTCTCTTAGCCAACTCTCCCTGCCTGTTCTCTCTTTTATTATCCATTTCCTCTATTGACGCTCTACCTTCGAGGGACAAAAAATTGGGGGCAGCTCTCTGGTCAAGACAATGAAAAGGAAGATGACATTAATAGACATTGATATTTTGTCATAACTGGAATGATTATTGGAGCTTAGTTGACAAAAGTGAAAAATGCTTCTTAATAAATTATGGAAGTGTCATATAACTCATTAGCAAAAGTGAAAAGCCAATATGCTTACAAGGCATATAAACACATCTACACACACACACATACTCATCCCTCCCAAGTTTACACTAAAAACCCACCTTTTGATGAGGGATTTCAGAGACTCATGAAGCTGGAGGGGACAATGAGTGATCATCCAGCCATCAGCTGGCCATGTCCCCTTCAGTCAGACAGGGTAATGTCAAACCTCTCAGCTTATTACCTTCTTCTCTGACATCCATGGAAGAGGAGAGCAATGTCCCAGTTTCTGCAAAGATATTAAACAGCTCCTCCTAGACTTCAATAAGACTGTGCCCAGCCTGGCAAGTCCTCAATCTTTGACATAGCTGCTGGCTTTTCATATAGGACAGGAGAAGGCCTGGTGGGAAGGGAGGTTATTTCTTTCTTTTTTTGAGATTTATTTATTTATGCATATAAGAGCTGGGGTACAGGCCAGAGGTCAGGGGGTGAGAGGATTCACCAGAGACAAAGTAAGGAACAGAACAGGCAGACAGACTGAAATACACTGCTGAGGGGAGCAGTGGGGAGACAGGAGAGGTCTGCCGCGCCATGTGGGGAGCTCCCTCGGGGATCAAACACATGCTGCAGTGGCTGCGATAGCTTTGTAGTGCACAAAAGCATGTGGTACCCCACTTTCTCAGGACTGACAGTCTCATGGGAGAGACTGAAGTACATCAAATCTTCCTGCAAATATATTGATTACTCAAATAAATATGTACTATAAAGGCTAAGTTCTATAAATCAATGGTATGTGGTGCGAGAGGAAAGTAAAATCAGAAACCTGATCTGATCTGGCTGGCGAGGAAAGTATTCCCTCAAGTGGTCTTATTTGATCTAAAATGTGATGAGAAAAAGCTGAGTGGGGAAAAGGGAGTAGGAAGGTGAGCTAGAAACAAATCCAAAGGGTACAAGTGAAGGGGCTATTCAAGGAGGTGGGGTGGAAGGTGAGGTGTGAGAGGTGCTGCACAGGGTCTTTACACCACGAGCCTGAGAAGCTTCCAGGGACCATGGCTTTAGTCTTCTCTGATGAACACCTATGCTGGCTGCTTTGGAAAATGTGCCGGGCAAAGGAGGAGAGAGGAGAGAAGATATGTTGAGGAAGGATCCAAGCCACCACAGTGCTGGCTGGGGCAGAACCAGGGTGTAATAAGACCAAGAGGAATCAGGGCACAAGGGCGTAAATGATCAGGCAGGACAGGGTCTGGGGTTAGGACAGCTGAGGAGACACTTCTGGGTTGGATCTCACGTCCATTGGTCCATCTCTGATTGGTGGGCAAAGGTCATCGGACAGAAAATTACAGTGTGGAGTTTGCCGTCACCATCCGCAGAAGTCGCTTTCTCTCTTTATCGTCCTGGAAATGCTGACTCAGATTGTTTAATTTCCACCAGAAGTCTCAACATGGCGGTGAGGAGGCAAGATGGAGTCTGACTGAAAACAGGATCCACAAGTGATTCCTGGATAAGGCACATTTTCCTGGATAAGATAAATGTTCATAAAATGTGTTGAGAGAATCCATCCACACATCTTCGTGACACCATAGGGAGGTGGACAGACTCTTGGTGGCCGATGGGTGTTCACGAGTTCCATTCGCTCTGCCAAGGACCTGCATTGACTAATCAAGGTTTCTCCTTTCTGGTAGGTCTGTTTCTCCCACAGGTGACGTGGCCTGTGACTCACAGCAACCCCATGACACTCTTGCCTCCCTCCTGCCTCTGTCTCTCTTTCTTTTGATTGTTGTCCTTTTATTCCTTTCCACTTGTTACATTTTTCAAAAACTGTGGGCCCTCATATTCTCTAATTTTTCATCATAATATACATTGTTGTAATGTATGTAAATTTTAGATTAAAGTATATTTGTACAATGCAAAATTAAACTATTACGGGATCATTTGAATGTTGCCAATGAATTAATATAATATAATAGCAATTTGATACCTGCCATAAGCCACTTAAAACATTGGTGAAAGCTCTCCCTTAAAAGCCAACAACTCTGCATTGATCAGTTTCTCCTTGAATTTATAGGTCTTCATTTATAGAATTTATAGAACATCAAAAAATGTTTATATGCAGGTTTTACTGATGCCCTGTCAATAGATATCTCCCACATAATTGAGCATTTGCATTTAGTTTAAAAAAATTTCCTCATTCCAAAAAGGCATTGAGGGGTAAAATTAATTTAGATTAACTTACTATTGCAATCATTGTTAGCAAAAGGGGACTGAAAACACATTACTAATGTTGTATTAGACATAGAAAAGGCAACCCTTCATTGGAAATGAATCTCGAAATGAGATAGATGAGGCTACCTTTTTAGATTCAAGAATTTCAGGTGTGCCTTAATACTATTTCTTGTGGGCCTCCCTGGTGGCGCAGGCGGTTGAGTGCAGCGCTGTGAAGCTGTCGGCAGCCTCTGCAGAGCCAGTTCGATCCCAGCCAGCCGGTGAGGGTCCCACATGGTGGGGCAGACCTCTCCTGTCTCCCCGCTGCTCCCCTCAGCAGTGTATTTTGTCAGTCTGCCTGTTCTGTTCCCCACTCTGTCTCTGGTGAATCCTCTCACCCTCCCGCACCTCTGGCCTGTACCCAGGTTCTTGTATAAATAAATAAATAAATCTTTTTAAAAAATACTGTTTCTTGCTAGAATAAGGTAGAACTGGGTATAATTTTATTTCCATATTTTGCTTTTACAGAGAAAAGTGTTTAAAATCCCGACTCAGAAAGATTTAACAATGTCATTGATCTATTTGAACGTCTTTCAAGATATATTCCAAATTTCACACAGCTATCTATGATGCAAAGTTATTTTATCATAAAAACCTGATTCAGTTCCATCAGGAAAAAAATGTTAAAGAGTTTCAAAATGAGTGAAGGGTTTCTTTGTTTTCTTTAACTGGAGCAACGGGGCATCTAGCAGACGGTTGGGATTAGCTGATCCTGTCGGTATTAGATATTTCATTTTTGGGACTGAGCTGTTTTATAACAATGTAAGTTACAGAAACCCAGTAGCAATGCTAAAATTTGTTAATATATATTCTATTTATTTTTTTTAATAAAGGTTCAAACGGAATCTGATTTTTATTGAAGATTCAGTTAATTTCCACCTTTGGGAAGATATGCCCACCATTGCACTTTCTGACCCAGGACACTTCTTAGCATATGTTAGCGATCATCATCACTGATGGGGGAGGAGGTGGGTGTGCATGTGTGTGCACTGATGGAGGTGTGTGTGTGCACGTGTGCATGCCTGTGTGTGTGGGTGTGGGCCTTTGGACTAGTCTTTGAAATGACTATCTTCTCATTGATTACATCGTTTACTAATGACTTCAACATCTTTGGCGTGTGCTTATTTTACATTTGTTTGAAGGTCACAATGTCACATATCTTAAAAGCTAACCTATTGGGTGCTGGAGATGCCCAGTGGACTCACCCATCTAGCAGGTAGACTGAATTGCCTAGAGGAGGGACCACTGCCTTCCTTGAGGTCACCTCAGGGCCAAACTCAGCCCAGGCCCCTCTTTTTCTGGTGCCAGAGTGAATTCTAGAGGCATGTTTTATTTATTTGTTTGTTTATACATGCACTGGGTACAGTCAGAAGCGCGGGAGGGTGAGAGAATTCATCAGAGACACAGCGGGGAGCAGAGCAGGCAGGAGGACCGAAGGACACTGCTGAGGGGAGCAGCGGGCGGCAGGAGAGGTCTGCGCGCCATGTGGGACCCTCCTCTGGTGGCCGGGGAGCAGCCGGGGATCGAACCAGCGCCACAGAGGCTGCAGGCAGCTTTGCAACCCAGCGCTCAACCGCTGCGCCACAGGGGAGGCCCCTCCAGAGTGAATTCTAAAGAACAGATCTGAAATTCTGTTCCTGCAGGGTTTTTAAAAAAATGCAGTGGTGGGGCTGGGGACGTTTGTTTTTTAGCTTGTTTATTTGTTTCTGGCTTGTATGTGATCTACACACTGTTTCCTTCTGGTAGCGACAGTGACTGGGGACTGGTTTTCTATTGTCTATAAGTAAACACAGATTCTAGTTTTTTAGTATTTACCTATGTTTGTGTTATTTTGAGCCCCAATCATTTAAGAATTCATAGCCTACTCAGAAGGAGAATATTACGTCCACTTTGACCTGGTAACTTGATTTTCTTTTTTCTGCTCTTACTTTTCACATGTAGCCGAAGTTGTAACATTAAAGCTCTACACCCCTTATGCATCCACAGCCCCTTACATGAGAAGTTGTGTGAGTTTAAGTGTTTTTCTTAATACAAACAGTCATAAATTAGGTTTTAACCCTCTTAAAGTAAAGGAACTCAGTTCAAAGGGATAAATAAGTGCTTCTGTAAATGTAATATATTCCTAAAATCCTATGAAATTAAACATCCTAATGTTTAATTAGGAATTGATAACACTGATACAATTTAGGAATCCATGTTCACAAAATGAAAGTTTTGAGAAATAAGGTTTATTAGTAAAGTGATGGGTCTTTAAAATCAGTTCTATTTTTTTTTGGTCTGACCACAAAGTTTACAAACAGTATCAGTGTAAATTATGTTTCATTTTCTCAGTAGAGAATGGTTAATCTGAATTTCCCTATGTTTTACAAGTTTACTGAACAATTAAGAAAATATTTCTCCTATTTATCCACAACTAAAATGAATTACTTTCATTATAAAACTTTTATATCAATTCTAACTGGATTTCAAAGTCTATTGGCATCAATCTATTTTCCACTATCTTTAGGTCACTTAAAACCATACACGAATGTGAAATGGATCTCAGTGTAAGGTAATTCTTTAACACGCTGAGGATTTCTAATTAGGCTGGGAAAATGAAGCATCTTTTCTAAACATAAATGTAGTCTATATGCCCTCGCTTCTAATTGTCATTGCTGAGAAAAGGTACATTATAGGGTCGTGCTCCCGCATGTGTTTATTTTTGCCACTTTGAGAAAGTAGGCAAGAAATGTGTATAGCTCTAGGATTTCATGAAGCTTTTATTAGTTTCCAAAATTCTTGAAAATGGCAGTCACTGTCAATGCACACTCCTATTTTCTCTGCAAAATAAAAATGAATAATTTTGGTTAAAATGTTCTATTTATGAAGTTAATATGACGCTAAGAGCAGTAGGTGAGGTGAAGAATTCCACATCTGTACAAGCTATGGGTTTATATTTGTTTATAAAAGAAAAAGGCAAGGACATCAGTGTCCTAGAGTGTCTAGAAGACAGTGAAAGACAAAAAGCATGAATAAATATGGAAAGGTAAAAATGTTAGCAGGAAATATATTTACTCATCTTATTTTATAATAACTTCAAATGATGAATCTGAAAGAAGCAATGAGATCTGTTAATATTTGGATAAAGTCTGCTTAGCTTATTCAGTGGAAAATTTTAGAAGGGAGCTCATAAATCCTTTACTGCCAAATATTGTCAGAATGCAAAGGTGAATTTGGTGCTCTCGCTGCTAAAATGATTTATTGACCAGAGAACATTCCGATTGCTTTTAACTTCAGATAATAATTCCTAGGGTAAGTGCCACCTGGAGGGGCCTCCCGGTGGCACCAGAAAATGTGCCATGTTCCACTGGCTTTGGCGAGACCTTTATTGTGAATGGTTGAGATTTCTTGAAACTGCACTTTCTTGGTAAAGCTTATTTTAATATTTTAAACTAATTATTTTAAGCTATTTTATTATCTCCTTAAGAGTATCATTTCACAGCACACACAACCCATTCTCAGCAAGTGTCCAATTTTCCCCTCTGACAACTCTTGATCTTTGTCTTTCCAACACAGGATATTGAATGTAGCCAGAACAAAAGTATCTTTCCCCTCAGAAAATACCTTTCAGAAATCTAGCATTCCTAGAAAAATACTGAGGTATCTTTCTTTCACTTTATAAAGAAAAAAAGTACTAGTTTTTAAAACTTGCAGAATTTCACAAGTCTTGTTTAAATCTACTATTTCAGAGTGGGGCTAAAGAGATGGCAAATCAGAAAGGAAATCTGCCTTTAATAGGGTATGTTTGCTTAGGAAAAGTGCAACTCCTGTGGAGATTTCCAGAAATGCATGTGAGAAGGTCCTGAACTCCCAGCACATCCTCGCTGCCCACAGTGGCCTCCATGCACATGCTGAACTGCTTGTGCCCAGTGTGACAGTGTTTGGAGGCGGGAGTTTTGGGGGTGATTAGGTGGGAGGGTGGGGCCATCAATATGGGGTTAGTGTCCTCGTAGCAAAGTCAGAGAAGGGATCTTGCTCTCTCCTGGAGGTGAGGCTCTGGCAGAGGGTCTCTGGAAAACAGAAAGAGAGCCCTGGCCAGGAACCAAATCACCAGGCACTTGGATCTTGGACTTGCAGCCTCCAGAACTGTGAGACGTAGATTTGTGTCGTTTAAGTTAGGTAGTCTGCGGTGTTTCGTTATAGCAGCTAGAACGGACAAGACATCATCCACAGCCTCCTTGAGTACACTGTATTGTGTTTGCCTGCAAGACTGTCCTTAGCACATGTCCAGGCTAAAGCAAAGAGGGATTGTTCTGTTTGTTTATATAAGGTGAGACTCGTGATGATTATGAACTGAGCTTCCAGCAAGCTCTCTGAGACTTTCAGTGACTTAGAACTCTTCACCACAGCCACTCCCAGTGCGGTGAGCAGGACCTAACATGAGCAAGATCCATCAGGAAGCTGTGCAGTTGTCAGCTGGTATCCGGCTGGTGTTTCCTCTGCACCATTGAGACAAGCAGCATTGGTTTATTTACCTAAGTGGTTTCCATATTCAGATTTTGAATCAATGGAGCCTTCTCCAGACAATTAACCACATGACATTCACAAATTTCATAAATGAATCTTCATAACTTTGGTAACAAGGTGACCTCTGAAGCATGTGTTATAAAATCTCAGGGTTCTGGAAATCAATTTGTAAAATTTTCCTGAAACTGAAATTTCGTCCTACAGGAAGACATGCCTTGTCCTCCCCAGTAGATGTCTCTCTTACACCTCCTCAAGAATTTGGAAACTACATTAGGAATGAGTTTAAAAGTCTCTAGAGATGTTTAGTGATTCTGTCCACTCTTGAAGCTTTGTGTGTCTGGAAAATCAATTTCAAGTCATGTCATCATTAGGGAAATTTGTCCCGTTTCCTACACGTGCCTTTACATGGAATGGCAGGAAGATTCTAACAACGTCCTAACAACCCAGAAAGGCTGGGTGAGCTTTCAGTTACCGCTGGTGCTGACCCGAAGCTTGGGGAAGAGATGGTCTGCTGGCCGAGATGCTTGCGCTCTCTTTCCCTTCTTCGAAAAGGATGAGGGTGGAGCCCTCAGGGTTCTGGGAATGCAAAATGTATCTCTGACGCCTGCTGCAGGGCGAGATGATCACATCTTAGTTTGACTTCATGATGCTGCCCCACTCTGCAGGGGGCATCGGCACAGCTGCAGGCTAACAGCTGTGATTTTCCATTCAGTGAACAGAATGGGTCTGGAGAGCAGGGGAGGAAGTTGTTTTCTTGAAATGCTGTTTCCTTTACATTTGTTTCCACTAGATATTGAGTGAAACTGTGCGGACCCAGAAAATGCTCTGAAGTACTCAAATAAGCTCCTTAATCACTCAATCTTGAAATTCATCTTTTTAAAAGAGGAGCAATAAACTTCATGGAGGTCAAGTGAGAGAATTAAAATCTAACTTCCATGATTGGAAATTCAAACTCAAGTCTGCAGCTTCCAAGCCACACTCCACTATAAAAAGAATCTCTGCTTTTGAAGACTTCAGTTTTTCTCCACCACCATCCCTTATATCTCCTCGATCCTTTCTCCCTCTTCCCTGCCTTTTAACCTTGGAAACCTTTGTTTATTAATGTCCACTGTTTTCTATAAATATTTGCTTTTTGAATTGTGTGCTACGTAAATACCCAATAGTTGACTTTGTCATTTTAACTTGCTTTACTACACAATTCCCCTGAATTCCCCCATTTTGTTGTAGATGGCAGTGTTAAATCTTCCCTTATGGCTAAACAATGTTCCATTGGGTAGCTAGACCACATTTCATCCAACCCCCTATCAGAGGGTACCTGGGATGTTTCCATGTGATTGTAAGTAATGTTGCAGTAAACACTGGACAGCATGAGCTTTTTGATGGTTTTATGTTCTTTGAATAGATGCCCAGGAGTGAGATTTCTGGATCATAAGGTATCTCCATCTTTAGTTTGTTAAGGTAAATATGAGCTTCTTTTAATTGCAAATATAACTGGTGGCCATATCTGAGCATTTGTAATTTTATATTACTATTAATATAGAAAAGATGCATTTCCTCTCTTTCTAAATACAAAGGATATGGATCCTTTCATCCCTTCTCTGCTGCAGGCCAGGGAAGAATGCCCCACAAGGTTTTTGAATTGTCACTGAACAGGACATTTTGCCTTTCCATTAAATCAATGGAATGACATGTTTGTAGACATATTTTTAAATAACCCTTAGAGGACTTCAGCTTTAGTGAAGCTACTGCAGAAGTTTATTTTTCCCCCTTTTCTACTACTAACCACTAATAAAACTCTGGATATTATAAAACTCTGAAGACTCTGAAAGGTGACGAGACAATAGTAGACCAGCTAGTGATCTTGAAATGCAAGGAAGGAATTAACTGAGTTCCTGAGCTTTCTTTTTCCTTGTGTGTTGCAGATGTGGAACTGGAGAGTTCTACCAACATCCAGAAACGTGAATGGGTACAGTCAAACAAACAAACAAACAAAAAAAAAAAACTTTTAAAAGTATGCATTCTGGCCAAATGTCTGGAATGGCCGGGAGCTCTGAGAGATAACATTTTAGTATTTTAGACAATAATCTCTCTATTCTAAACAATTATACAGTAAAAAAGGAGGTCCCATTTCACCACTGCATCACAAGAGAGTGAGGAGTTAAGACTCCACAGTTGACAGACCTTGACAGACAGGTCTTAACAGACGCCACAACCTTCCCTCTGGACAGAGCCATCCAGCTGGATAATAAATAATAAAGCTCCCCACACAGGAAGTCTGGATGTCCACAACACCCCACTGTGCTCTATCTAACCATTATAAGTTCCATTTTCTAGATGGAGAACTGGACTCAATAATAAAACTGAAGATTCCCAGGGAAGTTATTTTCAAGCCTAGCTTGAATTTTGGGCTGACTAACTTTGTGATGTTATTAGATTGGAAAACCCCAAATCGTCCATTGGAACAGATGCAGGATGTGGGTGACTCACTATGCACATAGGCAGTTAATGGCTCTTAAGTCAGAGAAGGCGAGTTCTGACCACAGACCTCCTGTCCTGGAATTTCGGCCCAGCCAGATTCTCATGGGGTTAAGGTAGACATGCCAGTGTGATCAGGTGGAGAACTCCATGGTATCCTTCCTACAGAGCTTGGCATTTGAACACAAAGTCAATGCTGTGTCTCCATTAGGAATATGTTGAGCCAAGACAAGCACTTCTAAATGCCAGAGTCTTATCATAAGCATTTCAGAAATCATTTTAAAAATACTAAAGAAGATTATTAGCCAGACACACAGAGATAAAAGACTTGTATTAAAGAAAATAATAAGGAAATTGGCAGGATATTTGCAAGCAAGCATGCCTTTGTTAAGAATATGAGCTCTGCAATTAAAAGAAGGCAAGACAATTCCCAGTGAAGTGACCCTCAACCTTTCAAATTCTCAGGACTCTTAGCTTTAAAATGGGCACATTAATAATATTCATTTCATAGGGGAGCTGTGGGTGTTGGATAGAAAATGCCTGTTTGCTGAGTATGGTTCCTGGCAGATAGAAATCACTTAATAAACAGTAGCTATTAAAAAAATTCAAATGCCTACACTATTATGTACATTTAAGCAATAAGCTATATTAGAGTCTATTTCAATCCTCTTTCTGGATTTGTGGTGGTAATCTCATTGGAGTAAGTACAGATGCCAACTCATAATACAACTGGAAACCTCTGTAATGTTACAGATCCTTGGTACTTCAATTTACAGAAATGTGGCTATTTCCAAGATCTATGAGAATATCTCCAAGTGAGTTAATAAAGTCTTTTAATGTATTTTCTGGTATTGTATAATGTAGGTTTTATATATTATAAAAATATTCTTAGTAAAGTTCCATTCATGAGGAATTCCTGCTTCTGAGGAGTGGATGAAGTCTGCACAACATTGAACAACCTGCTTCTGCCTAACCCTCAACCATGAAGTATGCCTTTCAGGAAATAGATGATGGAAGAAAACATTTTTTTAAAAATTTCAGCTCCCTTTTCTGTATGTCATTGTTGCCAAGTGTCACTGGGATGAGAAAATCATTCTATATGATGAGAAAACATTGATATGCCTGCAGCATACATTCTATTTTTACTAGAGACCTTTTAAATGCAAAATTGTGTCCCAAAGCAATGTACACCCCTCTATATGATCGCTCTGTATCTCCTGCCAAAACAATCGAGTAGTAAAGGAAAAAGAATAACTTACCAATTCAGAGGGATAGATAAGAATTTCAAGATAAAATGGAGTTTCCTTTCTTGAAGAAATTTAAAAGCATGAGAAATATTTATCTATTTTATCTACTAGATGGTAGACTATTATTTGTAGTAAGTAAACAGACAAAGCCTATGCATTTGTCCTGTTTGCATTCTAAACAAAATCTTGACACTGATTCTAAGATAGAAAAGCTCAGTTCTTCCAGAGGGATGGAGCCATAGGTATTCCTAGCACAGGGTTGTAAAAACTCTGAAATCCGAACAGGAAAACTGCCTAGTTTTAGCAGCTCAGTGTTTCTGGGGTGGGCGGGTGCTAATTTAGGTTAATGATCATCAGCTGAGTTGCACCGGCCCTCCCTAACCACCTCTTCCCTTTTTAACTATCTGCAGATGCTTACCCTCGCAGAAAAGGGGAGTGCTTCCAATGAGTCATGCCGGGGTTACTAATGTTGGGGTGCTAGTGGGGGTGCCTGGTGTCAGGCACTCACTACCCAAGACAACTGTAACTGCTGCCCTTGCTTTGTGGTTTAGCAGAAGTCACTACCAGTCACATGTCACCCGCGGGCATGACAGTCTCTCCCTGAGACAAGAAGCTCATCTCTTGAATTACACACCATGGAATAGACACGGATAACTGAAATGTCAGGCAAACCACAATGACCGACATTCAGAATGAGTTTTGCCTAAAAATCAGCCCACACATCAAAATCTAACTTATCACGTTTCTCCACAGAAAATCAATGCAACAAACCTAACCTTTGACAGCAGTTCCTTCTTGTTTCCAGAGCTTTGAACTTTTTAGTCTCCTACCATCTTTGAAGTCAGGTAATAAGCACAGTGTTATTATTTCTGTTTAAAAGAGAAGAAATCAGAGCGATGCAGAGATATCAAGACACAGCCACGAAGTGGCCATTCTCACTTTCTCACTGTGCAACGCTTAGCCAACCCTGCAAAATCTCCTGAGAATCTCTTGCTATTTTAGGAGGTGTTTATAAAGACGATGTCTGCCCTTTGATGTAGAAATTTAATTACCAAGGCCCATAAAATAAGTAGACAGTTTTAGAAATCTGGAAGTGGACAGAAATTCACGTTGTATGTATACATAGCGTTGTTTTACTTATAAAAAAGTGTGAACAGTCTATGTTAATAACTAGAACCAATGTTGTCTTTGGCAAAACAATAATAAAAGTTTTCTGAAAACTATAAAGACACAAATGCAGTCCTTTAAGATACGGCTGGTGCGGCTTGTGCTGCTATGATGGCTTCAGGAAAAGCATTGCTCGCGAGATAAAGCAGCATGGGCACCAGCTTACGTGCCCTCAAGCTTTCAAAAAGAAGGTGTGGCAAATGTAAAAGTGATTGAGCGGAACAGGTTCACACTTCCTCAGGTGTGTCTTCAGGCTCCCCACCCTCTGAGCACCCCTAGTTCTTTAACAAAGATCCTCTGTGGTCCCTCTCGCCCCTCCCTCTGTGGTCCCCACCACCCCTCCCCAGCAGCCTGGATTCCACAGTCACACTTCTAGGGTTAATTTGTTTTCATTTTTTCACTTCCTTTGTGCTTTTTTTGTTTGTTTGTTTGTGTGTTTGTTTTCTCTATTTCCCACCTACGAGTGAATCATTCGGTGTCTTCGCTCCGGACTTAATTCACTCAGGATCATCCCCTCCAGTTCCACTCATTTTCTCATACAGAGTATTGTAAACCAATGTTGCCTCAATAAAGGAAAACATACAGAAATAAGTGACTTACAGCATTATCCTAAGTTCCCCTTTGGGACAAACTTTTTGTTTTCTACCAGAGGGGAGAGAAATAACACAGTAAGTCTAATTTGCCAAGGGAGCATAGTAGCTTCCACGTTGGTTCTGAAAACCAAGGCCTGTTGGGGAAAAAATCCCCTCTAAATATTAGGATTCTGTCAGCAGGAAAAGTACAATACTTGTGAGTCCCCTTGACACTATAATAAAGTAAACTTAAAACAAGCCCATAGAAGTGAGTGTTGAGAGTTGGAGAGAAGGAGGAGCCAGGGAAAAGCAGGATCCTCTCATTTCATGGAAAATTGTCAAGAAAAACTCCCATTTTGTGGTGTCCGAAAGGCAACAGTAAAAAACTCTACCATGTGAGTTTGGATGTCAATGGGGATTCAACAATACAGGTATTTCCCATGATCCTCAAGTGTTCAGTCAAGTCTTCTTGACCCACCTCTGCATTGGTGGGTGATGGCAGCAGTGCAGAGGGGAAAGTGAGAGCCTGAGGTGTTTCACTTGTATTTTCAAGCTCCTTCAGGACAAACCTTGTTACAAGCAAGCAAAGAAGCCCTTAAAACACAGGACTTTCTTTCATTTAACTGACAAAGTTATTTCAAGGACAACTTGAACCCTCTTGGATGTGGGGTATCAAGGAGTAGCTTATTAGGAAAATGGGGAGTTGTGTCTTCAGGCAGAGACCAGTCCAATGTGCTGCTGCTTGGGCCTCTTGACCCTCTGTCCACCACCCTTCTCTGGGGGTTTTATCCTTATAAAATCAAAGCAATCACTCCCACTTCAAGCACCATATCTACCGCCCAAGTGGGTAGAAGGAAAGTTAAAATTATAGGCTGCTTGAGTCTTATTCTTTTTTTTAATCTATTTATTTATTTATTTATTTATTTATTTATTTATTTATTTATTTATTTATCCATTTATTTATTTATTTATTTATACAAGAACCAGGGTACAGGCCAGAGCCGCTGGAGGGTGAGAGGATTCACTAGAGACAGAGAGGGGAACAGAACAGGCAGACCAACAAAATCTACTGCTGAGGGGAGCAGCGGTTGAGACAGGAAAAGTCTGCTGCTCCATGTAGGACCCTCCCTGGGGGCCCAGGATCCAACCACTGCTGCAGAGGCTGCTGACAGCTTCACTGCACTGCGCTCAACCACCTGCACCACCAGGGGAGGCCCTTGAGTCCTATTCTTTTTGGTCAAAACTCAGATGACTTTTACTCACTTACACATCTGCCACTGAGTCAAGCTGGCTCATGTGGCCATGCCTCGCTGGGGATGAACAGGATGGAGCACAGTGATGCTCTCCACAGAGGTGAGATTTAGGAGGAAAATCCTGGAATTGTGGCAACACTCTTCTAGAGGCTGAGGGCTTGGGGGTAGCTTCCTTCTTTTAAAACAGAGTTCTTAATTTGGACAGTCGAAAGGTGCAGAGAATTGAGAGTATCATTCTCCCCTTCATTTTAACAACCCTCTAAATTTTGCTCCCTTTCTTCATAGCAGAGAGTTAATTAATGCAAATGGTGGCTTCCTGGAATAGATTCTTTAGGTAAATCCCAAATGGATCTCAGGCTGCCAGTTAGGAATAAAAAGAAGGTTGTGTATAGTTACTGCATTCATTAGAATCCATCTGGTTACATGAAAGAATGCCAAAGAGTCCAGGAGCCTAAAGGATGTGTTTTATCTGCTGTGACAATAGCAACACGGAGGGCTCTGTGTCAAGGCACGTGATAAGCAGGATGCCAAATGGCTCACCAGACATTTCCTCCGGGCCTCCCAAGCCCTCCAACTCACCTTATTTCAAGAGATTATTAAATTCCATAACATCATGACTAGCATTCCTTTTTTTCTCTTTAAAGAGATGATGTTTTCTCCTGTTGGATTTGTTAGTGCTGAATAAAACACAGTCTTGCAATTGCAATCTGCTTTGCAGATGCTTTGGAATCTGTCTTATTTCTTCCACACATCCTTTGCTTTGTAGTCTTTATTGTACATTATGTAAATAGTACCAAACCAGCAATTAGAAAAAATGAAATTATATTCTCTGATATCTTGAAAGTCCTTGGAAAGTCATTTGAATTTTGCAGCCTTTCCTTTCTTATCTGTCGCGCCAGTGGTCTGCATTGCGTGGTCCTCAGGTTACTTTCTGCTCGTACCTCCTCCATGAGCCAGACCTTGGCTCCACAGGCTCCAAGCAGTTTTTTTTTAATTGTAAATCACTGATTATATCGTGCTAATGTAGACCACTGATTATAGTTTCCTCATTTTAGAGGGCAAAAAAGTTCTTCCCTTCACTTCCAGTCATTATCATTCATAAAGAAGACTGAGGAGGCAGATTTCTGCAAAGATTAAAAGCAAAAGTGATATAAAAATGTCAGCGATATAAAAACGTGGACTTGACACCTCGCACAACCTTGACGAGTGACTATTCCAGTTACTCAGCAGCAACTTTCCATTTTAGCAATTGGATCACCACAGTTCAATTTATAAATACACACAAACAATTAAATATTTATGCCTGAAGACAATCACTGAAGACAAATATCACTGAAGACAAAATAACCGGGTTGCAGTATAAACAGGAAGGCGTTTATGCCAGACGGAAGCACGACCGGGCCCAGGCCCAAGAGGGCGGCGTGAAGCTCCGGGGCCCGGGGCCGGAAGTGCCCGTCAGGGACGCGACCTGACGGGCTGCAGCCGCTTCCTGCGACACCTTTGTCTGCTGCTTATGCCCGTGGGTCTGACCATGACGGGTGGGCATGTCTCCAGACAGAGGCTGCTTTGTGGGGGCCGCTATCGTTGCCTGCAGGCCTCCCGTTTTTATGGGGTCTGGGGGAGGCCGAGCCAGACCATCACTTCCGCCTAGAAGCTCAAGATGGCCGCGGAAAAACAAGATGGAGTCGGCCCAACGCCAAACAGGCTCCACGCTGATAAGGGACACAAAAATGTGCTCTGTACAAAAATGTGTGATGTGCCAAATTTATACATGCCAAATATGTATAACAGTGCCTCTGGGAAGCCCGAGGAGGTCTCCTGGAAAGCAGGATTTCTCTCAACCAATATCCACAGTAAACACTATTACCCTGACGATGGTGGTAACCAAAGCCTGATTTTCCTTTTTTTTTTTTTGTTTGCTGAAGAAGAAGCAGCATTGGGTAGACATGATGAGATCTGGTCACTATAAGTGCTCTGTATTTAGTAATTTCATTTGAAAAATGAAATGATCACTGCTTTTCCTTCTGAAAGAATCATCCTTTATACCTAATACTTCTTCATTTTTCCGTGAATAAGTTGCCAAAAAAATAATGATCTTAGTAAGTCAAGGAGTTGAAAATAGAAGTAAATAAGGACCTTCACTTAAATAGGCCAATGTTTATGTTAAAGTTTTACTATTTTGTCTCCTCCTCCCCTTAAATCTGCATAGTTCAAAACTATATTTTAATGAGCATGTCTAAGACCCTAATCATCTTTATATAAAGGAACGTGACTATAATTATTAATATTGTTAAACACTTTGGTTTTTACTGGAACATTTTAAATTTATTTATTTATTTATTTATTTAATTTTTTTTTTAGGTCTCTTGCCTCAATATTCATTGTTCTATTGCTGTATAATAATGCCTTTAGGTTTTCCTTCATTTGTGGCTTGGTGTTGATGAATTCTTTTAGTTTTTGCTTTTCAATGAAGCTCCTATATCCTTCTATCATTTTTTTTTATTAAATAATAAATTTTATTTTTATATTCCCCCATACAACTGCACATGGCCCCTTCTGACCCCAATCCCTCCCCTCCCGGCCCCCACCCCCAAAAAGTGTCTCTGGTTCATAGTTTTTTGTTGATTTTGATTTTCACTTTCTTATAGTTATTCTTTTTCCTGATCCCTTATTTAAGTTTTCTAGATTCCTGCTATGAGTGAGACCATCCGGTATTTTTCTTTTTCTTTTGGCTTATTTCGCTGAGCATGATCCCTTCCAGCGCCATCCATGTTGCTGCGAATTGCATGTGTTTATCTTTTTTGAATTCTGAGTAATATTCCATGGTATATATGTACCACATCTTCTTGATCCAGTCATCTATTTTTGGGCATTTGGGCTGTCTCCAAAGCTTAGCTATTGTAAATAGTGCTGCTATAAACATAGGGGTGCAGGTGTTCTTTGGAATGGATGTTTCTGTGTCCTTTGGGTAAATACCTAGGAGTGGAATTGCTGGATCATATGGAAGCTCTATGTTTAGTAGGTCCAGAAATCTCCACACAGCTCTCCATAGTGGTGGACCAGTTTGCATTCCCACCAACAGTGCAGAAGAGTTCCTTTTTCTCCACAACCTCGCCAACATTTGTTGTTGCTAGTTTTTTTAATATGTGCCATTCTCACTGGTGTAAGATGGTATCTCATGGTAGTTTTGATTTGCATTTCCTGATGACAAGTGATGTTGAACATTTTTTCATATGTCTGTTGGCCATTTGCATTTCCTTTCAGAGAAGTTTCTTTTCAGCTCTTCTGCCCATTTTTTGACTGGAGTATTTTCTTTGTTGTTGTTGAGTTTCATCAGCTCTTTGCAGATTTTTGTGATCAGTCCTTTATCATTAGTGTTGGGTGCAAAAATGTTCTCCCAGTTGGTGGGGTTTCTCTTTGTTTTTGTTATTGTCTCTTTTGCTGTGCAGAAGCTCTTTAATTTGATGTAGTCCCATCTGTTTATCTTTGCCTTCACTATCACTGCTTTGGGTGATGTGTCTGTAAAGATGTCTTTGATATGCAAATCACGTAGTGTTTCACCTATATTTCCTTCTATGTATTTTATGGTTTCAGGTCTTATGTCTAGTTCTTTAATCCATTTTGAGTTGATTTTTGTGTATGGTGTGAGGTAGTGGTCAAGCTTCATTCTTTTGCATGTAGCAACCCAGTTTTCCCAGCACCATTTATTGAACAAACTTTCTTTGCTCCAATGCATAGTCTTTGCTCCTTTGTCAAAGATTAGTTGACCATAAATCTGTGGGTTTATTTCTGGATTTTCTATTCGATTCCATTGGTCTGCATGTCTGTTCTTGTTCCAATACCATGCAGTTTTGATGATTATGGCTTTGTAGTATAGTTTGAAGTCTGGGAGTGTGATGCCTCCATTCCCTTCTTTTTTTTCAGTAGAGCTTTGGCTATTCAGGGTTTTTGGTGATTCCATATGAATTCATCAATAATTGTTCTATTTCTTTGAAGAATGACATTGAAATTTTGATTGGAAAAGCATTGAATCAGTATATTGCTTTTGGTAGGATGGCCATTTTAATAATGTTTATTCTTCCAATCCATGAGCAGGGGATGTCTTTCCATTTCTTTGTGTCTTCTTCTATTTCTTTTAACAGTGTTTTATAATTTTCTTTGTATAGGTCCTTTACCTCTTTTGTTAGATTTATTACCAAATATTTGTTTTTTTTTGTTTCAATAATAAAAGGGATGGTTTTTTTGATTTCTTCTTCTTCAGATTTATTGTTTGTGTATAGGAAGGCTACTGACTTTTGCGTGTTGATTTTGTATCCTGCCACTTTACTGAATTGATTGATAAGTTGAATTAGTTTTTCTGTGGAGTTTTTGGGGTTCTCTATGTATATTATCATATCATCTGCAAATAGTGATAGTTTGACTTCTTCTTTTCCTATTTGGATTCCTTGTATGTCTTTCTCTTGTCTTATTGCTCTGGCTAGGACTTCCAGTATTATATTGAAAAGCAGTGGTGAGAGTGGACATCCTTGTCTTGTTCCAGATCTTAATGGAATTGCTTTCAGCTTTTCACCATTGAGGATGATACTGGCTGTTGGCTTGTCATAGATGGCCTTTATGATGTTGAGGTATGTTCCTTGTATCCAAAGAATTTCAAGGGCTTTTATCATGAATGGGTGTTGCACTTTGTCGAAAGCTTTCTCAGCATCTATTGATATTATCATATGGTTTTTATATTTCTTTTTGTTTATGTGTTGGATAACGTTGATTGATTTTCGTATGTTAAACCATCCTTGTGTCCCTGGAATGAATCCTACTTGGTCGTGGTGAATTATCTTATGGATACATTGTTGGATTCTGATAGCTAAAATTTTATTGAGGATTTTTGCATCAGTGTTCATTAGGAAGATTGGCCTGTAGTTTTCCTTTTTTGTGTTGTCCTTATTCGGTTTTGGTATTAGTGTAATGTTGGCTTCATAGAACGTGTTTGGTATTGTCCCTTCCTTCTCATTTTTTTGGAAGAGTTTGTGAAGGATAGGCACTAATTCGTCTCTGAATCTTTGGTAGAATTCATTTGTAAATCCATCAGGTCCTGGGCTTTTGTTTTTGGGAAGGTTTTTGATTACCATTTCAATTTCGCTGCTTGTAATTGGTCTGTTTAGGTGTTCTATTTCTTCTTTATCTAGCTTTGGGTGATTGTAGAGTTGTAGGAATTTGTCCATCTCCTCTAGATTGTTGAACTTGTTTCCATATAACTGTTCATAGTAGTTACTGATTATTCTTTGATTTCTGCTGTGTCCGTTGTGATTTCTCCTCTTTCATTTATGATCCTGTTTATTTGTGCTTTCTCCCTTTTTTCCTTTGTGAGCCTGGCTAGGGGTTTGTCTATTTTATTGATTTTTTCAAAGAACCAGCTCTTGGTTTCATTGATCTTTTGGATTGTTTTTTAGTTTCAATTTCATTTATTTCTGCTTTGGTTTTTATTATTTCTTTTCTTCTACTGGTTTTGGGGTTTTTTTTGTTGTTCTTTTTCTAGATCTCTGAGCTTCGAGATTAGGTTGTTTCTTTGAGTTCTTTCTTGTTTTTTGATGTGAGCTTCTATTGCTATATATTTTCCTCTTATTACTGCTTTTGCTGCATCCCATACATTTAGGATATTAGTGTCCTCCTTGTCATTCAATTCAAAGAATTTTTTAATTTCTTCTTTGATCTCCTCGTTAGTCCAGTGGTCTTCTAGTAGTGTGGTTTTTAATCTCCATGAGGTAGGATAGTTCCTTGCCTTCTTTTTATGGTTTATTTCTAGTTTGATTCCTTCATGGTCAGAAAAAATGGTTGGTATGATTTCAATCTTGGTGTATCTGTTGATGTTTGTCTTGTGCCCCAGTATGTGATCGATCTTGGAGAATGATCCATGTGCGCTTGAGAAAAATGTGTACTCCGTTTTTTTTGGGTTTAGTGTTCTATAGATGTCTGTTAAGCCAAATGCTCTAGGTCTTTATTTAGAGCTTTAGTTTCTTTACTTATTTTTTGTCTTGTTGCTCTATCCATTATTGATAGTGGTGTGTTGAAGTCTCCCACTACGTATGTGTTTTCTCTGATGTCTGTTTTCAGAGAGGACAACAGTTTGTCTGATATATTTTGGTGCTCCTTCGTTTGGTGAGTATATGTTAATGAGTGTTATTTCTTCTTGAAGTATTGTCCTTGATCATAATGTAGTGACCACTGGGGTCTCTTTTTATTTTTTTGAGTTTGAAGTCTGTTTTATCTGATACAAGTATAGCTGTTTCCTGCTTTCTTTTTTGGTCCATTTGCTTGTAGGATTGTTTTCCATCCTTTAACTTTAAGCCTATTTTTATCTTTTGTAGCTAAATGTGTTTCCTGGAGACAGCAAAAGGTTGGGTTTGTTTCTTAATCCAGGCTGCAACTCTGTGTCTTTTTATTGAAGAGTTTAGTCCATTTACATTTAGAGTTAATATTGATATGTTAGCATCTGTATTTGCCATTGTGTTTGTCTTTCCTTTGATTTTATTTATTTATTCTTTAATAACTTTTTTTTTTTGGGTCTTCTTTCGTTGTTATTCATCCCTCTGAGGTCTGGCTTTAGGATTCCTTGTAGTATTTTTTGGAGTGGGGGTTTAGTCGTAATGAAATTCTGGAGTTTCTCTTTGTCTGGAAGGTCCATATTCTTTCTTCAAAGAGGAAGGAGAGCTTTGCGGGATAGAGTATTCTTGGTTGGCATCTGTTTTCTTGGAGTCTGTTGACTATGTCACTCCACTCTCTCCTTGCCCGTAGTGTTTCTTCAGAGAAGTCTGATGTCAGCCTGATTGGTTTTCCTTTGAATGTTATCTGTCTCTTCCCTCTTGTCAGCTTCATTATTTTTTTCCTTGTCCTGGATTCTTGGAGCTTTACTATTATGTGTCTTGCTGTGTTTTTCCTTTCGTCGTGGAAGTTTGGTGTTCTTGCTTCTTGTATATCAATTTTCAGCTCTTCTTCGCATTTGGGAAGTTCTCTTCAATTATCTCCTGGAATATTTCTCTGTTCCTACATCTCTCTCCTCTCCTTCTGGAATTCCTATAACTCTTATATTTCCTTTCCTCATGGAGTCAGATAGTTCCCGAAGTCTTTCTTCGTTCTTTTTCCTTCGTACTTCTCTTTCCTTTTCTTTTGGTTCTTTTTATTTCTGTGTCTTCAAGAGTATTTATTCGTTCTTCATTTCATCTATTCTGCTTTCATTGCTTTTCCCAGAGTTCTTTAGTTCCTCCATTAATTCTTTGATCTCTTGCATTTCTTTTACTTCCCTCTTTAGGGACTCAATTTCATTCTTCTGACCATTGTTTTCCCTTTTTAGGGACTCAATTTCATTCTTCTGACCATTGTTTTCCCTCTTAGGGACTCAATTTCCTTCTTCTGATCATTGTTTTCCTTTATGACTTCTGCCACTTTTTTAATCAGGGCAATTTTAAATCTCTTTCTGGAAGGCTCAGAAGTTCTTCC